>NW_021531416.1:0-506 GCF_001605985.2 Dendrobium catenatum | reverse complement strand
CCGGATTCCTAATTCCCCTCCACCATACCGTCGGCCTCCCTCTTTGCCCTCACCATTATTGAGGAGTAATGACATCATGATAACTTACCAAAATAAACCCCTTTTGAGTTAGGAAAGAGAATTCCCCAATTTTGAAATTCAAATTTGAATTTCAAAATCTTTCCTAATTTGCCCTCCGCCGTATTTGGAAAGTTTGAGTCTCATTCAATTTAATTTTAAATTGAAGCGGATTTAATTATTTCTCATCCTTATTTGGTGGGCTGCATTTAGAAGCTTTTAAATCTCCCCAATCTCCTCCCTCTCTCTCTACAAGTCGTCGGCCATGCTAGGGTGGAAGCCCCATTAATGCTAATTCAATGCATTAATTGTAATTGATTTGGATTTCAAATTTCATAACCTCCCTCCCTCTCTCTCTAAGCCGCCGGCCACCTTTGATGGGCTCCCATTATTTTCCCACTAACTCCCTTTTAACTCCTTTGAAATTTGAAATTATTTTCAATTTGGAT
>NW_021531415.1:0-207 GCF_001605985.2 Dendrobium catenatum | reverse complement strand
CACTCCAAGGGTGTAAATAAGTTGAGTCGAGCTCGAGTCACCCCTGATTTGAGCTTGAGCTTGATTAATTAATTAAGTTTGAGCTGACTCATGAGCTGATTCGTTTATTATGAAAAAAGAAAAAAATGATTATTATTTTAATAATTATCATAATAAATTGCTAAAAATGTAAAATTATAAGAAAAATAATAAATAAATAATTAATAT
>NW_021531414.1:0-1108 GCF_001605985.2 Dendrobium catenatum | reverse complement strand
ACCAGATTGTGAAGCTATGGAAAATCAATACCCGAAATTCATTTCATCTAAGAAAATAAAATGATTTCAAATATGATTACATGAAACCCTAGTTCATTTCTATCATGGTGTTAGCTGAAATTCTAAACAACCACATGCACCTGCAGAAATCAGCGGAGCCTACAAAGCAGAAAAATCGGTGCTGGGATATAATCGGCAAGAACAGAAAAACAACCGTGAGAGCCACTGAGAGGAAATGATACGCGGTGGATTGAGCGAGTCTGAAAGAAAGCTAAAGCCATGATGTATGTATAAAATTGCTTGATGAAATACATATATTCACATTTACGTACATCTGCTCGAAATGGGTTTTACAACCATTTATGATTCCAACTAATGGCTGGTCACAAGAGTAGGTAGAATAGCCGAAATAGTGAAGGAGGGCTGTTGCGGTAGTTGAACTAGCAAGGTCAGATCAGCTGCTAGCGTAGCAGATCAGAGGAATCTCAGCCGGCGACAGGTCGTTGGGTTAGGTGGGGTCGAGCCGGACGAACTGCAGGCGACGAAAGAGATCGTCGATTCGGTATGGAGAATCGTCGAGCAGGGAGGCCATCGCCGTAGACTGGTTGGCCAGATCAGTTCGAGCGAGCGAGTCAGGTCGCTGTAGGTCGGACGGGTGTGAGAGCAGAGATCAGAGGGGGAGATGAGGCCGGCTTCGTCTGCTGCGTGTAAGGGAGTGAGAGCCGTCCGTGAGGGAGAGTCCGGCTTGAAGTTGAGGGAGGAAGGGAGAAGGCTTCGGCTCTGCGTGTGAGCGCCGAAGGGAGGAGGCGGCCCCTTGCGTGGGAGGGAGAAGAGGGAGATCGACCGCTTGGAGGTATATGAGGGGGCTGAACCGTATGGAGGCGTGAGAGGTATATGAGGGGGCTGCTTTTTTTGTCGGGGTGGCCAAAGGGTTGCGGCTACTCATGTCCCTCTCCTTAGATTAAGTGAACCGGCCTCCCTACTCAAATGAAACCCTTAATTAGATGGTTCAGATTGAATCTGACTTGATGCTAATCACCCATCAGCCATTGGATCAAATTTGAATTAATTTGAAGATTCGGGAAGAGTTGAAGTAAAAAAACTTGGA
>NW_021531413.1:0-207 GCF_001605985.2 Dendrobium catenatum | reverse complement strand
AATCCAGTGTGTTCTTTCTTTATTACTTCCGCACTTTTAATTTCCTCATCGTTGGTTTTGATTGTGATGAATCTTTTTTTTCTTGGATTTAAGATTGTGTTTGTTTTAAATTCTGATTTACCTCTCTATCTCATTATTAGCCTTGGGCCAGTTCATAAGGGCTTAACATTCCTAACGAACTTTCAAGTGGTATCAGAGCCGTTTTCA
>NW_021531412.1:0-241 GCF_001605985.2 Dendrobium catenatum | reverse complement strand
ATCAGCCGGGACGATCAAGCCAAATTTCAATCGTCCATGACTATTCCCAAGGTGATGATCTGGCCAATCTTCTGAGTTTTGTACTGATCGGCCAGGCCGATGTCCATATCAGCCTGGACGATAAAGTCGGCTACTTGTAATTAATGAGCTCCTCTTGAGCTGTTCTATTTAAAGAGCTCTTGTTCAAAATTTTTTTAAGAGACCTTTGGCTGCTGCCTTGACCTGAGAAGACCTTGAGGAG
>NW_021531411.1:0-234 GCF_001605985.2 Dendrobium catenatum | reverse complement strand
TTTTCTGTAGAAGAAATTGAAGATGGTATTCATCATCAGGGAAGGAATATTGCACCTGGAAGTGATGGTATCAATTATACTTTTATAAAAAGCTATTGGAAAATTATTCAAAATGATTTCATTAATGCTTTAAATCATTTCCTAACTGAAAGGGAAATGGACAAAGATTGGAAGGATAATTTGATAGTTCTCATTCTTAAAGTTTCCAATCCGATGCTGCCTTCAAACTACAGA
>NW_021531410.1:0-491 GCF_001605985.2 Dendrobium catenatum | reverse complement strand
AAAAAAAGGAGTGGTATAAAGACTTTGAGTCTTCGAACGTAAGTTGTCTACCTTTTCATCTTTAACAAAAACTAAAAAAATGTTACAAATAATAAATAAACTAATAGATTTTGGTAAGAAGCAAGATAAAAGTACTCGAGTTTTATACCTGAATATTTAGTTTGATAACCTTGTACTAATTCCTCCTATGCTTCTGATCATTCATCTGGAAAAATGCGTAGTGAATCTCCAACCCAGACGGTGTCTTTTCTCCAATGTAATCAAGCACACTGGACATATGCGCATAGACAGCCAACTCATGAAAGAAACAAGAAAAGATAGATGTAACCCTCCATTCCCTTACGAACAGCATCAGGACTCAAATCATCATTACTATGGTGTGTGTTAGGTAAAGACTTCCATGTAGGTACAAAAGTAATACCTTGTTTCGGGGGAATACTTTGTATCTTAGGTATGCATATGAGAATCAAATATTTTGCCTTGGATGGGAA
>NW_021531409.1:0-454 GCF_001605985.2 Dendrobium catenatum | reverse complement strand
TCATTTCAAGACTTTACTTGTACTGAAGCAATATTTTTCAACATCTGGATAATTTTCTATTCGATAAAAATCACACAGAATTCAAAATACCCGGTGAAAACTTTCCAGAAAATACTCAAATCGTACAAAAATATCATCTCAGAAACATATCAAAAGTTACGCGGTAAAAGTTTCGTCAATACAAAAATATGCACATTGTTCGGTAACGGAAACACAAAACTGAGCAGAAAAATACCAAAACATGATATCTTCGAAATTAGAAATAGGATTCGGAGTCCTTACTGCGAGACGAACAAATCTTCCAACAACGGTGACGGACAAAAAGCATTCCACGGCCTCCGAAATCAAGCCTTCCTCTTCTCTCTCTAGCTTTTTCTCTCTCTTCAAATGATTCAAAATATCTCAATCCAATATATACACATGCAGATCATCCCGGACAAAGTGTATTCGTTCC
>NW_021531408.1:0-289 GCF_001605985.2 Dendrobium catenatum | reverse complement strand
TGTGGAGTGCTGTTGTAGGAGGTCCTAGACCACCTCATGGATGACTTCTGTTTCTCTTTTTGACTCCATGCCTACCTGCTGTAGCTCTATCAAATAGCCCTCTCACTCCTCTCTCAATGTTTTGAAGATGGACTTCAAGGCCACTCTGGATCTGCATAAACTGGGGTCTCCCTGTAGTGTCACCCTCCTGCTCCCCTTCCCATACTCCATGCACAACTTCTTCCAATTCACCTTCATCTCCCCCAAAGTCTGGAGCCACTGCATCCCTAGTATCACGTCAGTGCTTCCC
>NW_021531407.1:0-310 GCF_001605985.2 Dendrobium catenatum | reverse complement strand
GAAAGATGTCCGTTTCAAATAGGACGAAGAGTGACAATAAGCGTTTGACAGTATTAAAAGATATCTGTTGAATCCTCCTATTCTAGCAGCGCCAATCCCGGGGAAGCCTCTTATACTGTACACGGCAGCACTAGAAGAGTCCCTCGGGGCATTATTGGCCCAGCATAATGAAGAAGGGAAAGAAAATGCGCTCTACTATATCAGTCGGAGATTGATAGGAGCAGAAATTCGCTACTCTCCAATCGAGAAGCATTGCTTGGCTCTGATTTTTGTAGTTCAGAAGCTCCGCCATTATATGTTATCTCACAAA
>NW_021531406.1:0-934 GCF_001605985.2 Dendrobium catenatum | reverse complement strand
ATCTGGGATAGTTTATGGCCACTATATATATATATATTTTTTTTTTAACAGTAAGAAAATTATCCCGAAGGAAGTATAAATTTAACATATTATTTAGGTGGATTAAGAACCTTATTTTCTGGAATGCTGAACATGCAGATAAACTTGTTAGTCCCTGGAAACTATCAAGGTGAGAGAAGAATTGTTCTTAAGCAAGTTTATAATCAACCTGGAAAGCAGCGGATGAAGCTACCGACGGTGCCGGTTCGAACGACGGGGACGGTGGTGGTAGAGATGATTGACAAAAATGGGATTTATTTTTCAGATGAGTTCTCTCTCACATTCCATATGCATTACTACAAACTGCTCAAGTGGCTTTTGCTCCTTCCTTTGCTTGGAATGTTTGGTGTCCTGGTGATTCTCCGGCCCCAGGAAGGTGCACCATTGCCATCTTATTCACGGAATAGAGACTGAAGCTCATTTTTTTGCAAATCTCGGTTAAAGATAAGCAATACAAAGTTTTTTTTTTTTTTTATTGTGTGAAAGAACATCTTATCCATATTACTCTTTTGCTGGCAATTTTATTTGTTGTAATTGAGCTATACATTAACTTATCAATGTATGAGTAAAACCTGCGGCTACCATTACTGAGAGTGCCTCAATTGACTACAATGATGATGAAATCTGTGATCAAAATAGCTAGAAAAAGTTCTAATTCATGTTATATGTTTCAACATTCAACAAAGTAAAGCATGTTTATATGTTAATTAATAGCTTATCCTTTGATACTTTTTTGTTATTGTTGAAATTGAATTATGTTGATATGAATAAGATAAATAAATTAAATAAAAACTATTCATTGATAATTTCATCATCCTTATCTAAGAAGGTACACACTAATCCATAAGGCTTCTACATAAAGTTATGAAGCCTAGTCAAGCTTAATATCAAATCT
>NW_021531405.1:0-213 GCF_001605985.2 Dendrobium catenatum | reverse complement strand
CTAGATTGAAGTCAGTATATGAGAGGGAGCTAATGGCCATCGTTTTGGCTATACAGAAATGGCGGCCGTACCTTTTGGGGAGACATTTCATTGTGAGGACTGATCAGAGAAGTTTGAAATACCTGCTAGAACAAAGAATGGTGACTGAGGAACATCGGAGATGGTTATCTAAACTATTAGGTTATGATTTTGAGATCCAATACAAGCCTGGTT
>NW_021531404.1:0-204 GCF_001605985.2 Dendrobium catenatum | reverse complement strand
TACACTGGAGAGTCCTTTTGGTAAATATGTTTCGGTGCTTCTTAGTGCTTTTCAAAATCAAATAAAATCACAGATGCTCTACTACTGTGTTGCTAATGATCGTGAAACCAGTAAAATGGTGCATGAACAATTTAAAATTGAGTCGCATATTTCGATACAAATAAAAAATGTGAAGTCATATTTTTGAAAACTAAAATAGCTAAA
>NW_021531403.1:0-262 GCF_001605985.2 Dendrobium catenatum | reverse complement strand
TAAAATAGAATGGACATAGAAAATTTTCATGTATAGCATGGTCTTTTTTATTCAACTTAAAAAAGTTTTTTTATTTGATTTCAGGCACTCTCCGTCTTACCTTGGGCGCCAAAAGCGTAAGTAATTTTTTTTTTAATTTTAAACAGACAATTTAATTTATGTATTTCGTATTGCCATCATGTATTTTATTCAATTCATGAACATAGGTTGATGCGGCTTAATTATGCTAAAAGCAAATCATTATGGTGCATGAGGTGCATAT
>NW_021531402.1:0-369 GCF_001605985.2 Dendrobium catenatum | reverse complement strand
GGCGACAAGGCTCCAATTCTAACACTGAGGTGCAAGGCAACAATTTTTCACAAGTTGACCTATTCACCAAAAAGCCAATGCTGCATCCCCTATTGCTAAATCTATAATGACATATTTGGAACTAAATTTTAGAGATTTTTGGATGAATTCTTTTAATGGAAATTTTAAAGGAATATTAGGGCAAGTTTTTGGGAATTGGACGCATCTTTTCATAAAGGAAAATTATTATCAGAGAGAGGATTTGGGCGAGGGCTTTGGAATCCAACTGTTTCTTTCTTCTTTTCTCATATTTTCAATTTCAGCAATGTTATTGTTAATTTTCCTTTTCTCTAGCATGAACTAAATCCCATCTAAGGTTTGATGAAACAA
>NW_021531401.1:0-298 GCF_001605985.2 Dendrobium catenatum | reverse complement strand
TTTTGATGTTACACTGACTTTGCAGGTTGTAGAATGGGTAGGAAAAACACTTTTGAAATATGTCAATTCATTAGTTTCTTGGTCCAGTAGAAAATAAAATTCAGTGGCCCTATCTACTACAGAAGAAGAATACATTGCATTAGAAAGTTGTGTGGCACAAGTGCTTTGGTTAAAACAACAGTTGATTGATTTATGATTAACTATAGGTACTATTCCAATTTATTATGACAATACTAGTGCTATTTGCATTTCCAAAAATCATATTCAATATTCTAGAACAAAAAATATTGACATAAGA
>NW_021531400.1:0-583 GCF_001605985.2 Dendrobium catenatum | reverse complement strand
CTTAGTAAATTATGTTATTGTTAATTATTTATTGCCTAAGGACATCTGACATCATTTCTCCTGTCATTTTGATTTACTAACACTGCACTAATACATAGAAATTGCATCCTAATGTTAGATTTCTTTAATAAGCATGTAATTAAATGTATCATAATTCATATGATTATTGATTTAAATATAACTTCACTTAACAATTTTATGGGTTTTAAGAAGATGTATAGTTGGAATGATTTCATTCTCATGTCATGTTCACATGCATGAATATTATCATAAGTTATTTTAAATTTTACATGTATATTAATTTAGAAATAAAATACATGAATTTCTAACACCTATTTTTCTCTTCGCCTTTATATGCGAGGTGCATTTGGAGCTTTTGGAGCACTAGACGAAGGAGTCTACATATATAAGTATCAGACGCCTTCATTCATTTCGGTGGGGGTTCTACGCGAGAAACCATCGGGTTGTAGCCCCCGGTGTAGTTAGTTTCGTTAAAAATCAGAAAGCACTTTAGGAACCCTTATGGTTGCACGATCTCCCATCCCTAAATCCATTTACACATGTGCGTGTATGTCTAAAAGGT
>NW_021531399.1:0-218 GCF_001605985.2 Dendrobium catenatum | reverse complement strand
CTCCGACATGAAGTCAGCGAGCTTGACAGGTCGCCTCGCAGTCTGGTAATATTCATCCAAACTATTGATAACTCTCTGAGTTGCAGTCATTTTCTCCTTAGGCTTTTTCAGCTTGGTTTTCTTCTTGGATGACTTCTTCTTTCCAGTCTTTGAAAAACCAACTTAGTTGGAAAACTGCTTGGAAGTAGAAGGTCGTACCACCGGTAGCGCCTTCAAAT
>NW_021531398.1:0-394 GCF_001605985.2 Dendrobium catenatum | reverse complement strand
TGCAAATTATCATCTATCATTATTAGAATAGTCTTAAAAGGAGTTGAGAATATTTATCAATATGGAAAATTATCTTTAAAAAATCCTAATATTGTTATCTTAAATTTTCTAATTAATAAATTTGTTGTGCTATTAAGAAAATATAGATGACATTATTATACTAAAAATAGTTTAGTTATATTTATAAATATTGAAATGTGTATATTATTCACAAATTGCTCTAATAAATATGCATTGCAAGTGATGTAGGTAACACCTGCAAGGAAAGAAAACAGAGGAACAAGCCAAAACGAATTGTAGTAAAAGGTTTCTATCTTGTGTATTGAGTAAAAACTGCTATTACAGCTTTCCAACCTCCTTCTTCTACCTTCAGCCGTTACTAAGAAAAGGGCTG
>NW_021531397.1:0-278 GCF_001605985.2 Dendrobium catenatum | reverse complement strand
AAAATTTTAAAAGGATATTTGGGGACCTGATTTGACATTATCTCCTCACAGGAAATCCCAGGGCAGAAGGTCAAAATCAGGATGATTAAATTAGCGAATGACAAAATTCGGGAGGTAGAACCTCTCCTTTAATGTTTTTAAATTCGTTGTTTAGATGTTGGCCACACTCCCCCAAGGAAGAAATGTGGTCGAGGGATCAACGGAAGGAAAGTAGTTAAGACTACCGATGAAACATTATTTCATTCTTATTAAAGATGGAGAGAGAGATGAGTCCCACC
>NW_021531396.1:0-294 GCF_001605985.2 Dendrobium catenatum | reverse complement strand
TTGTATAACTTATGAAGGGACAAATGAGGTTAAGCAGTCAAGACTCAATATCTTGTTACATGATTATGAATTATTTTGCATGAAACCTAATGAATCTATTTCTGACATGTACACAAGATTCACACAAATTATCACTTCTTTGCATACACTTGATAGGGAATTAACTAATGCTGAAATGGTCAATAAAATTCTTCGATGTTTACCTACTGCTTATGAAGCTAAAATTACTGTAATTACAGAGTAAAGATCTAAACATATAATATATTGACAATCTTCTTGGTTCACTCATTGCTT
>NW_021531395.1:0-314 GCF_001605985.2 Dendrobium catenatum | reverse complement strand
CTTCTTAGATCGTTAGAGTTACTTTGTGAGCCTAAAACTTTTATTAGAATTTCAAGTAAAAGAATTTTGAGCGTACCCTTACAAAAAAAGCACTCCGATTCGTATCCAGACTCAAACAAAACACGACATGCAAGAGTTCTAAAAAATTTTACTGCACAAATAATATAAACAATCAAATTAAATAATCCAAAATAAAATGTCCAATGTCCAATGTCCATATTATACCAAGAATTTGCAGAAAAGTAAAGTGGTCGGGCACCACTGCCAACAAACCCAGATTCTAATCCTAAGAATGATGCAAGTGATTTTTAAAC
>NW_021531394.1:0-294 GCF_001605985.2 Dendrobium catenatum | reverse complement strand
TAATGACAGAGTTCCCTCCTGACGCCGAAACTCTGCCAAAATGATGCCGGAGTTCTCTTCGTCCACCAACAGACGCCGGACTTCTACCCGACACCGGACCTTCACTCTTCGCTAAGTTTCTACCCAACACCAGACTTCTACCGGTTATCGGACTTCGCTGGACGTCTACGCGAAGATGGATTTCTTTCCATTGTTGGACTTCTACTTGACGCCGTTATTCTGACCTTTATCGTCAGACACAGTCCTTCCAGCCTCCATCGCAAGACAACGATCCTCCCGATCTCTGTTGCCCAC
>NW_021531393.1:0-564 GCF_001605985.2 Dendrobium catenatum | reverse complement strand
CAGATTTCGGATCTAGATTTTTCTGCCATTCGTCATTTCTCTGTAAGTTTGACCTAGAATTTTTTTTGCCATTGGTCATTTCTCTCAATTTTTTTCTCATTTATCATATAGATTTGTGTTCACAAGAGCATGTTAATTTTTTCTGAAATAACTTTGATTGTTTTGGGTTTTGGAAAAAAAAAAACCTAAATCAAACCCTAGTTTATAGGATATGCGATTATTCTTGTTTTACCTAAATTAAATCCCAATCTTGTTTAAGTTTTTAGCAATACAAAAGAGAACTAAAATTGTGAATTCATAAGTGTTATGTTAGAAATATTTATGTGCTCATTTATCATAAGTGTTATGTTAAGATAATTTCTTAACATCAAAATTAGTAGCTCGTTTTGGCTTTGACCACATGAAGGAGTGATCCCAGAATACATGAGACTTCTCAAGTTATTCATTGTACTGAGACTTCTCAACTTCTCATCATTAATGTTAAAAAAAAATACATGTTTGAAATACAATGTGTAACTGCTTAGAAATTAGAAGTAATAGAGATCCAAAGTTCCATCAAACACT
>NW_021531392.1:0-719 GCF_001605985.2 Dendrobium catenatum | reverse complement strand
TGTTAAGTACTTCAGCATAATTTCTTAAGTACTTCAGCATAATTTCTTACTTAAAACTACTGATTCAGGTTTTGTTTGGGACGGCTTTCTTACTGCTTCTTAAAACAGCTTTTTAGTACAAAATTTATAATTTTTATACTAAAAAACTACTTTAGGCAGTAGTAAGAAACCTGTCACAAACGATGCCTTAGATTGTTCTCACAACCGAATCTATGAGTATTTAGAGTGATTCTGTTCATTGAAACTCAAGATGCTTCCTGCTGCTTCTGTTGCTGATCTTAATTCTGCAGATACTGTGAAATTTGTGGTGCTGTTGCTGAAAATGTTACCATTGTGGGAAGCAGAAGCTTCATGCTTGAGATTAATGGCGTTCAGAGTTCTGTTTTTACCAATAGGTTCATAGCGAGGTATGGTCCTCTATGTAATTATCTTGGAGCATTAGTTGTTGTTGCCCTTTTAGTGCATTGGTTCTTTCATGTGAGGCTTGTCAGAGGTAAAAATTGAATTCATGTTACATTTTCTCTCTTATTTCTTAGTATAGCTTCTCTTTTTGGTTGGGTAATCTTATATTGCTGTACTTCTCCAATTTCACTGAAAATGATCTGTATATGATTTTAAGCATTGTGTAGCTTTTTATATTTTCGTTGTCTTTGATTTCGTTTGAGGGCTGCTTTCTTACTGTTTCTTAAAGCATCTTTTTAATATAAAAATTTTGGTTC
>NW_021531391.1:0-201 GCF_001605985.2 Dendrobium catenatum | reverse complement strand
CTCTAGAAAGTCAAATATGCGTACTCTTGTGTTTATAATATTATCTTTTATCATACACCAATAGAGCATTTCATATTATATCATAAATATAAATATGTATGTTAACCAACTCCTCTTGTAGGGATGATCTTGGATCTGTCAATTTGTAAAGATTTATTTATTTATTTTTATTAATACTTTTTGTTAGTAATTATTACTTAT
>NW_021531390.1:0-236 GCF_001605985.2 Dendrobium catenatum | reverse complement strand
TAACTTGGAAGAGTTTCTAACGGGACCCTAAAGTTTTTTATTTTTGGTAATATCATCCGGGACGATATTTATATCGGCCTGGACGATCTGACAAATGTAGAAACTCTAATTAGAGCATCCTCATTAAAGCAGTCGTTTTTATGCAAAACACATCGTCCTGGACGATTTTGTAGTGGCCAGGACGATCGGCTCAATTCAGTAAGAATCTCCCGCCATATCTACTTAGGAAAATCTTA
>NW_021531389.1:0-238 GCF_001605985.2 Dendrobium catenatum | reverse complement strand
AGCAGTAGAAGAATAGTCTTATAATATTGCTGTGCATGTTCTGTACTAATTTGGTGAATTGTAATTTTTTGAGATTTTTGTGTAAATTTGACTGACTGCCGTTACTCTGCCCGATTTTCGTGTGATTTTTGATTTTTCCGGATTTGATAGATTGGATTGATATGCGTATGACTATTGATATGATTGTTCTAGATTTCTTTGATATTGCTTATTGCATCGATTATTGCATTGACTATTG
>NW_021531388.1:0-384 GCF_001605985.2 Dendrobium catenatum | reverse complement strand
CCACTTTACACCTAGAACTCCTTCAAGTTGTTTCAACATCTTTACAGTTTTCTTGGAGACCACAGTCTCCCATTGCTCTTCTTGAATTGGCTTCTTTTCATTTCTTCTTTCTTCAGTCGGGGGTACGGAAGAGGACGTGACCACCCGAGTTGATTCCTTTCTAGGGTGAGACAACACTTTGTCGGACAAAGTGAGTTCCCCTTTTTGATATCTTCTTTCAAGCCAATCCTTGAAGATGTAGCAATCTTCAATAGGATGGCTGAGTATCCGACGATATGGGCAATAATTTGGGTCGCCAGTGTGCTTCGACTCTTCAGGTCTCTTGCATTTAGGCAGTTCTAAACCAGATTTCAACACTTGTCGAAATAATTTGGCGACACTCTC
>NW_021531387.1:0-250 GCF_001605985.2 Dendrobium catenatum | reverse complement strand
ATGGCTCATTTTCCCCTTTGCTTCTCTCCATGACTTACGACTCACAACATCGAGTACAACTTTTATTCTCTTTCACTCTCTCTCTCACCTAAAGAAGACAGCTCGTGACAGATATTTATATTTTCTAAACTCTAACGACCATGTTATTTGCATTCTCCTTTGGATTCAGTAATGAGATTACAAACAAAATTATTTTAATATATTATAACATTCCAAATGAGATGATGAAAAGAAATATTTTAATTTATGC
>NW_021531386.1:0-217 GCF_001605985.2 Dendrobium catenatum | reverse complement strand
ACGTCGTTAAATACCGACCCAAATGAGAGCTTCGGCACACACGATCTCCTCTTCCACGAACGAGCTCCTCTCTCCCTCAGCCCGAGCTCTTCCTCTCCTCTTTCTGCCGATCTCCCTCCTCTCATACGAACGCCTCCTGCTCTCTCTCCGATCCCGACCACAAACCACGACTCAAAGCTACCTCTCCCGACCTCCGTCCAGACCCTGCCGCCTCCAA
>NW_021531385.1:0-3044 GCF_001605985.2 Dendrobium catenatum | reverse complement strand
CGCCTCGTTGCTTTTGTGCTTTTGTTTGTTCTTCACTATGGCGTTTATTCATGATTGGTAACCAAGTTATGCAGAAAGCAATATTAAGTGTTAATATGGAGAGATAGATGGGTTTGCTAAAAATGAAGGGGCGGAACAAACCTTAATTTCAGATTTCGGGGGGGGGAGGGGGGGCAAACTTATAAGTAATGTGGGTGTTTAAAGGTTGGCAGGCATACCGCCGTATATTACAAAGATATTTTATTTTTTTGTAAAACTGTGTAATGAGAGATATATGATATGTATTGTTAAGACTAATCTAATATTATCTTAGTGCCATTCTTTTATAAAGTTATTTGTTATTTGATGTGTATATTTGTTACTAAGCAATGTTGCAATGATATAAAAATCCACCTACACACATAATTTAGCCGTGATGACCTAAATCCATATCGTATTGGTAGTAAAGAACGGTGAATGACAATACCTTGTTCTTTTTCACATAAAAGAAAAGAAATCACTTTATATAGAATTGCTATAATTTTTTCTTATAATAAATTTTAAAATGGTGGGTGATTTTAATTGTTTTTATGGATATGGTCGTTAGTGAATTAGGAGTACAGAATTTGATGGATTTCGTATATCTTTTGTTATTCCAATACGCTCTGTAATAGATAGAAGTAAATATTATTATTGCTTTAAAATTTTTAACTTTAAATATGATAGGCTATAATTTATTTTACTCACTTTTTTACTGGCGTGATTGTCATATTACTATTCATATCTCCCTCCCATCCATCTCGCACTACCCATATGGGAATGGAGGTTGACAACCGTTACCAAATAAAATATGAATGTTTACATAACTGATCTCTATATTGGATTGCTGAATTATTTTTTTATCAATGTAGTAATATTAGAATCAAATTTTCAGGTTCTCTGTTTAAAGCAATCTTGTCTTTTGTTTTTAAGTTTATATACGATCCTCTAATTCAAAATATAATTTAATGATTTCGAGCATTATTACATATGTTGAACAGGTTCATTGAATTATAATCATAGAGGTTGTGCGTAACTCTTGCGTATAGTGTGTGTTGATAGAATTAAGATGTTAAATTTTTTAAACTTTTCTATGGTAGTCGAGAATCTAGAAAATCTTATCTAGAATATATATTTTCAGAAAAGCATGTATAGAACTTCATTCAGCAGTTGAAGGAAATCACATTTGTGCTGAATGATTCTATTAGATATGTATGTTTAATCAATCTTTATGGTGGAATGACTTTTGTTGTATTAGCAATATAATTAATATTGTGACTAGGTCGAATTTAGTAGGTATTAGCCTTTTGATACAAACAACGCAAACTGTTCAGACAAATCTCTATAGTAAAATTTTAGGATGCCAGAAAGAGATTACATGTACTCTCAATCAACGATTATATTTGATCTTAGTTGGATTTGCAATGAAACTATTCAACTATTATATACATAACGATAATAAGTCTTAAAAGATATAGAAGATGTGGCATGTATACTATTCAAGAAGTATAAGAGATTGCCCTAAACATGTCTATTATAATATGTACCTACAGGGAATCGCTTAAATTGGCTAATATAATCTACCATAAGTTGATTTCCCTTTTATGTGCTAGAGGTGACTGATTCTTTAGTGAAGCATTGTCTAAGTGAAAGTGTGTCTCTAAGAATACTCATGATGACATTTAACAAGTTATGAAGATTTTTAAGCTTGATATGTTATGCTCAAAATTACATGTATATCTTTAGTGAAAATGACCAATTAGTTCTGGTAAGATAAGTCTGATTATGAGTAAATTTGTGAGGAGTCTATTACGGCTATAAGGATAATCTATCAAAGAGCAAAATTCACAAATAAGGAGAGTACTCAAAGAACATATGCTAGATTGTTGTCAATATTTTCTCGTGATCCAACTCGTTCAAAAGAATAATTATAGAACCATTAAAATGCCGAAGAGAATGATGTCCAAGCATGCAAACGAAATATAAAATGAGATCGACTTGTGACACCCATTAATGCAAAACATGGTTTAATAATGAACATATGATTGAAATATCTGAATATTTTCCCACATTCATATGATATCGCCTTGTTAGCTATTATGTTTAATCCTTTCAAGACCTGCGACAGCATCAAGTCACCATACATCATAATTAGACAGTAGATGTTATTTTAGTCGCAGAGTAATGTCCTGCATGGATGGATTAAAGTGAATACTAATAATGAATCTTTATTCTTTCATGATATACCTCAGTTGAAAAACATCCTAGAAAAGATTTGCATTTTATCTCAACTTTTTTGTTTCTCTTGTAATCACAATATACTACTGTTGAAGCCAATAGATGAGTATATTGTGGTGTAGAAGAATTTTCAGATGCTGCAGTCATTACTATTGACTATTTTAATGACGTCACATTACGTGTCAGGGAGAAGAGGAGCACAAAGCAGTTGCTTTGGCCATGGGACCACAAATACTGTAGTCCTTAGTCTTGAACTTCTAAGAAGATAAAAGAGGTTTAGAATGGGCACTTGGAATTGAGTGACGTGCTTGTTGGCACGGCGCATCACTTGAAGGGTCAAACGTTCGTTGCGATCGGAGAACCGAATTCACCTAATTGGGAACCTCTAACGAACAAATCGAGTGAAAACAATCGAAGTGGACGACCGATACCCAAAATTAATCCGCGATGTTGCCCAAACGACATCTAATCTCAAAACGGACCTAATCATTGAAAATGACTGTAAATTCAATCAATTGAAGTTGCACGAGGAGATCAACACGAATCCTGAGGCAACGACCTACAAATCCAGGAGATTTACGCATGGCATCTCCCAAACAACGTCCAATTGCAAAATAGACTTTGTCATTGCATTCAGAACATTGACAACACCTAAAATCAACTATAACATCGCCTAAAGAAATTCACCTAGAGAAATCAACGCGGATCCCGAGGTGATGATGCACGAATTTTGAGAAATGAGGGCGCAAATTGAGGGGATCAATTAACCATTTCATTTCTACCATCCT
>NW_021531384.1:0-274 GCF_001605985.2 Dendrobium catenatum | reverse complement strand
TGAGATGAATCAAGCAATGACAAGTAGGGGCAAAAAAAAGCTTTTTAGGGGGGCAAAATTGATTTTTTAGGAGGGGCAAAATGGATTTTTTACACTCCTATAAGTTAAAAAATTTTTTTTGAGGGGGGGGGGGGGGGGGCAATTGCCCCCCCTAAGCATAGGGTTCCGCCCTTGGGGCGAATGATAATAATGATGATGAAGATGAAGGATGCTTAGCACAAATGAATAAAGAAAAGTTCTCAAAGTTTTCTAGCAGAGTAAAGTCTAAAAGGAA
>NW_021531383.1:0-254 GCF_001605985.2 Dendrobium catenatum | reverse complement strand
CCGTATTTGTTTTGACTGAGTTTTGATTGGACAATGTCGAGGATGATATTTTTCTGAAGTTCGGGAGATTGTAACAGCAGTTCTGTACATATTGTCCAGGCCGATCATGGATCGTCCTGGGACGATCAGTTGTAAGTTTGTTCCAGATTCTGTACAGAAGTTACAGGAAAAATTTCCTATATGGATCATCCAGGCCGATCTGGGATCATCCCGGGACGATCAGTTCATGGCAAAAGTCAGAGAGCAAATCGTCC
>NW_021531382.1:0-1453 GCF_001605985.2 Dendrobium catenatum | reverse complement strand
TTAGCTAGTTATCTAGGCCATATATAGAAACAAAAATGAAAGAGGGGATTAATTCTAAGGAACTTCATGATATTTTACATTTGATCTCACAAGTGGTGGATAAAATGACATCTTTGGATAAATCTTATACTAGTAGTGGATCCAAATTTGAATTTGGAAATAAAGTGGTTTGACATTTGGATTTATTTTAGACTTTAAATCTCAAGCCTTTAAAGGTGAAAATGATCTAACAATAGCTAAAAATTGGTTGTTAAAAATAGGGAAGATCCTTGATGGTATGATTTATCCTGAGAATAGGAGGGTAGTGTTAACCATATTTATTCTAGAAGGAGAGACTGAAAGATGGTGGCAAGCACATTATAGAGAGAAATTTGGACTGATGCTTATCATCATCATATAATGAGTTAATTTTGTGAGGGTATTAAGAAACTAATTTATTCCTCATTTAACCAGACTAGATTTATAAGACGAATTATTTAATATAACTTAGGCTTCAAAGACAATTATACAGTATGAAGCAGAATTCACTTCTTTATCCCGCTATGCACCTCATTATGTTAGGACTCTAGAGGAAAAATGCCATATATTTTTTAGAGGCCTCATAAATCAGCTAAGATTAGCACTGGCATAATTTGATATTAATGATTTCTTAGTCCAGTGGAAAGAGCCAGAAGGATTAAAAATAAGCAGAACTTTTATAAGTATAATGGGGAGTACCAAACAAGAAAAAGGAAGATGTTTAAAAAAATATGATCAATTTAGAAATCAGAAGCTAAAATTTTATAATAATTAGAAGCAAAATTAGCTTAAGAAACTTTTGTGTGATCAGTGTGGGAAGAGGAATTTTGGCCAGTATTTAGTGGATTTTGGAAGATTTTTTAGAAGTAGCAAATTGGGTTTTCACAAGGCGGACTACCGTCATGAGAATATAAATAATGCTCGATCATAGGGATATTAAAGATATCAGGAGCAGGGATAGCATAGGAGATATCTGGAAGGCGATCAAGAAGGGAAAACTTAGGTTTAGGGAAAGATGGTAATATAAGGGAAGCCACTAGTTCAAATAAGAGGAGAAGCATTAGATGTTAAAGGAAATTAACCTATAAAAGCTCTAGTATTTTCCATTACATCTCAGGAAACCAGTGATTTAGAGGAGGTAGTTATAGGTATAGTTGTGATTTCAAATAAATTTGGTAGAGTTCTTTTTAATTATGGTGCATCCTAGCCATTTTTTTCTGAAAAATTTTATTCTAATTTATCTATTGAGATTGCATGCTTTTGTCATTAATTGACAAGACCATGTTATTTCTAAAAAATATTTAACCATGTTGCCCAAACTAAATTAAGCTTAGTTTATTTTAAATTGATTGAAGTAAATCTTACCTTAATTTGATTTAGCCAAACCTCACAATTTATAAAACATTTGATCATGTTAAGGGATAGGGCGGTAGGA
>NW_021531381.1:0-224 GCF_001605985.2 Dendrobium catenatum | reverse complement strand
AATCCTTGTTAATTATTTTTGAATTTTCTGTATCCTGCAGGAGTACAGGTGGTGATCGGAGCTCGACCAAGGAGAGAGATTCCTCCGTTGAGCTCTCGGGAGAAGGTAAGCTTTGCTTTCGTCTCCTAAGCGCAAGCTGTTCTTTCATCATCCTACCGGCCGGTGACAGTCCCCCTAGAGGGAGGACCACTTATACAAGCGCTTCTAGAAAAATGATTAGAATA
>NW_021531380.1:0-258 GCF_001605985.2 Dendrobium catenatum | reverse complement strand
CTTTTGAAAGAGGGACCATTATCGGATATAATTCGACAAGTAATGCCGAATCGATATACAATATGGTCTCTAAAGAACTGGAGAACATTGTGAGTTTTGACTTCTCGTAGTGGAACAGCTTCTGCCCATTTTGAAAAGTAATCTGTTGCCACTAGAATGAACTGATGACCTTTAGAAGAAGGAGGGTCGATAGGGCCAATGATGTCTGTGCCCCAACTTTTAAAAGGCCATGAAGCAATTGTTGGATGTAGGACATTA
>NW_021531379.1:0-265 GCF_001605985.2 Dendrobium catenatum | reverse complement strand
CTGAATTTTGTTTTCAACTAGACCATGAAACTAATGAGTTTTCAATGAATTGACATGTTCCAGAAGTGCTTTTCCTATCCACTCTACCGCCTGCAAAGTTAGAATCTGAATAACCAATAATTTCAAATAAAGAGCTAAACTTATGATACGAAATTCCTAAGTTCTGAGTTCCTAGTAAATATCTTAAAATCCTTTTCACTGGTGTCAAATGTGATTCTTTTTGATCTAATTGAAATCTAGCACATAAGCAAACACTGAACATAAT
>NW_021531378.1:0-764 GCF_001605985.2 Dendrobium catenatum | reverse complement strand
TGGAGATTGGAGAAGCCTTCCTCACAGAAAAACACATTATTCTTCCACATACCCCACCAAGACTTTCATAAAAACATATCAAGGCAATTACAAACTCAAAATAAACAAATTTTAACAGCCAAAACGTAACTATAAGCCGAAAAAATAGACAAACTATTACCAACAAAAAAAAATTTGTCTAACAAAAAAAGAGTTGGGTTTGGAGTCAATTTATGAATTCTCTACGCCACTACAGAAAACAAATCAAATTTTATCCATAACTTCATCGATAACAAAAGAATTTCATATAAATATCATAAACAAATAAAAGAGACAGAAGAAAAAATTCAGAACAAGCTCATTGCCTTGATTCAGGGTGATGAATCCATCTCCAATATTGTGGAGTATCTCCCTGTGCCCACACAATCCTAAGCTCCCTCGCCGGCAAGATGAAGCACTTAACCCCGGTCTCTCTATCCACAAAAAATCCCTGGCAACAAAGAGCGTCAGCACGACTTAATAGAAACCACAATCACATAAATAAAAAAAAAGGGAAAAAAACGACAGGAACAAACCATCCTTCCGCCGTCGATGAGGATTGGGTCGCAGAGGCGGAAGTAGAGATGCTTGGTCGATCCAAATTCGACTCGATCGACAGCTCGTGCAAGCATCTCAGCGTAATCGGACGGAAGGAAACTCCTCCACACTTTGTCAGAGCTCGCTGCCGACCGAAACGCTGCCGAGACCGCCTCCGATCGGCAAGCATCTCGAGGAGACGTTAGCGA
>NW_021531377.1:0-303 GCF_001605985.2 Dendrobium catenatum | reverse complement strand
TCCTTCATGGATAGAAAATGAAGTTCGTTTTTCAGCTATCTGATTCTTGATCTTGTGCAAGATTGTAAACGCAGATCAAGAGTTTTCCAGATGTCAACACAGTGATCGAGCGACAGAACGTATGGGAGGATAGAAGGGGCGATAACATAGTAGAGAGCGGCTGCGAGGTTTTGATATATGAGTACCCACAGGTGTAGGGGGAAGGATTGGTGGTGGTTTGTCGGATTTATCGGTAATGAGGGGTGGCGGGCTGTTGATAGAACCAGTCAAGAAACCTTCGTATCCATTAGCACGAAAAAGTTT
>NW_021531376.1:0-319 GCF_001605985.2 Dendrobium catenatum | reverse complement strand
GTGGCAAGTGTACAATACACAATTCAGGTGACAGTGATAATAAACTTCAGATCGTTGGCGTCTATCTCTCGTAGCGGACGAATTCGTAGAACTCATTTGAAATGTTTTGGAATAAAACCAACCTTTTCTGTAACAAAACAGAGAATTTTTAGGAAAAACAGAGAAGCTTGAACACTCCTGACATTCTGTATCAAAAAAAAAAAAGTGGAAAAAACCATTTCGGTGGAACAACAGAGAAGCTTGAACAAATTGCATTCAAAAATGATAAAACATTCTGTAACCAAAAACGAAAGGAAAATCGCAGATCAAAACTCAGCCG
>NW_021531375.1:0-200 GCF_001605985.2 Dendrobium catenatum | reverse complement strand
CTTGGTCTCGTGGATTTGGGCAAATGAGCGGCGGAGGGAGGTGGAGGCAAAGTTGAACGGGAAGGGTGAAGCCAAAGGAGTGACACGTGCAATCTCTGTACCCCTTGCGAAGCAACGAAGTTGAACAACAACGACGAAAAGGAGAAGATGAACGGCGAGCCCTAGACGCTCCTGCGAAGCAATGAACCGAACAATGACGA
>NW_021531374.1:0-290 GCF_001605985.2 Dendrobium catenatum | reverse complement strand
CCTGAATTTTTATGTTTAGAATATGGATAATGAAACATTTCATCTTAGATGAAGCTAGACAGTTGGGAAGTTGTCTTAATGAAAATATTCACCCCTTTAATAAATTCATCCGTTAATGTCTTTCATCCTTACACTAATCGATTATACATCTAACTTCTTTGAGTTATGATATCCATAATATAACCTACATATAATATGGATATATTATATAATATTATAACATTTATTGAAGAAAAATATAAAGAGTCTTAGCCTGCTCAGAAGGCCATCATTTCAAATGACCAAACTAA
>NW_021531373.1:0-317 GCF_001605985.2 Dendrobium catenatum | reverse complement strand
ATCAATCAGATCAAGAAGAGGTATGTGACTTAACTTGTGATGAATTATTTGAAGTTTCTGAACACATGCATTATGCATATAGGAAAATTAAAAAAGATGCATGCTAGTGTAAGTTTAGAATTGGAAGAGCTTAAGAAGGAACATGAAATCCTTAGGAAAGATCATGCATTAATAGATGACAACCACATGAAACTACTTGACGAATATGATGACTTGAATAAGAATTATGAGAATTTAAAATCATCCTATGCTGATCTTGAAAAAAATTTTAAAATATTTAAGGATGAATCTGAGAGCAAAATATATCGAATCAGTTA
>NW_021531372.1:0-280 GCF_001605985.2 Dendrobium catenatum | reverse complement strand
ATTATATCAAAATTTCTACTGCTTTCTATTTAAAAACAATTTCTGATGAGTCATGTGTATGGCATAGGAGACTTTCTCACTCTAGCATGAAAAACCTTAAGAGGATTACCCAAAAGAACTTTGTGAGAGGTATACCAAAACTAGACTTTACTAAGGATCGCCTTTGCGATGCATGTCAATTAAGAAAATAGGTGAAGTCCTCTTTTTAGACCAATAATGATCTTAGAATTAGTAAACCATTGGAAATTTTGCATATGGATCTTTTTGGACCAGTTGGAAC
>NW_021531371.1:0-360 GCF_001605985.2 Dendrobium catenatum | reverse complement strand
CTTTCAGAAATAGGACATGCTGAACAGAAGAGAAAAAGGAATATTTCTTTGGGACATTTAATTACTTACATTTTGGAAAAGAAATATAATTTGGTGCATCCTGATGAAGAATATGAAGAGCCAGTCTACTATAATGATGCTTCCTTCAGATTGCTCTTCAAGGAGGAAAAAGAAAAAGAAAAAGCACATGCAGTGCTTCAGAAGAAGAAGAAGAAGTTGGAGCGCAGACTTCTGCACCTCAATCAGATTATCAGAATTTGATTGAAAGATTTGATAGATTAGAGACTCATGTTTATCAAAGGTTTGATCAATTTGATGCTCAGCTTATGCAGCAGCAACAAGACATTGGTATCATTAGAA
>NW_021531370.1:0-323 GCF_001605985.2 Dendrobium catenatum | reverse complement strand
AAGGATGGGAAAACTCTAGTTTTAATGAGGAAGAATATAAGCTCAAGATGCTAAAAGTTTCATGTGAGAAGAGAGTAAAAGTTCAAATAAGTGTAGATTTTGATATTTTATAGTAATAAAGATGATCATCCTAGTATAATGTTTGGCTAAAAAAGTTGAATGGAAACTCACCAGCTTCATTAAGTGATTAGAATTCATCTAATATATATACAAGGAGAAATTCAATTAAATTAAGCTACAGTTATCATGATTGTGCTTTTCCATGTGAAATACAATATGTTTGTATTATACTTGTTGCGTCCAGGAGTATTCGCGGCGGTAGA
>NW_021531369.1:0-997 GCF_001605985.2 Dendrobium catenatum | reverse complement strand
CTAAGTGACGCCAGAGTTCTGCCTGAATACCATCTAACGCCGGAGTTCTCCTTGGCCTCCAACTATCGTTGGACTTCTACCCGACGTTGGACCTTCGCTCGTCGCCAAGTTTCTACCCGACGTCGAACTTCTGCATGTTGTTGGACTTTAGCCGGACATCTATTTGATGCTAGCTAGATTTATGTCCATTACTGGATGTCTACCTGACGCCATCCTTCTTACTTTTGTAGTTAGACAACGGTCCTGCTGACTTCCGTCGCTCACCGACTACAGTCCTTCCGACCTCCGTCGCCCATCGACAACGGTTCTTCCGACCTCCGTCGCCTATCGACTACGATCCTTCTGACTTATGTCGCCCACCGACTACAGTCCTTCCGACCTTCGTCGCCCGCCGACTACAGTCCTTCCGACTTACGTCGCCCGCCGACTACAGTCCTTCAGACCAAACAAACACATCAGCAGTGTTTCTTTGTATTCTTATCTTGTAATATACTGTATAAGATGTACATCAAGCTAAGGCCTTCCCCCCAAAGAAGGGTATAATTTGTAATCAACTGCAATGCTAGTGGATTCATTCAAACTGGGCTAGGCCCTGTGGTTTTTTCCCTCTTTTTCAGGGGTTTTCCACACAAAAATCTTGGTGTCTCATAAATGCTACACACCCTCTCTCTTATCTAATTGCGTGCCAGATTTTCGTACAACGCTAAGACGTTAAATTTTATATTTTTCTACCGTCGTGAATACTCTAGGACACAACAATGAGTATTATTCAAGCAATTATTATAATAAATTATAAAAAAAGAATGAGAAATTAGAAGAAAAATAATAAATAATTACTTAATATAAAAAATGTGAGATATAGTTTTTAAACATTTTTAATACTATTATCATTAAAATCATGAATGCTAATATATTTTAAGTGTGTTTTTTATTAATGTATTTTAATTGAGCTGGCTCATGAGATAACAAGTCGAGTCAGAGTTGGCTCAGGCTTGAC
>NW_021531368.1:0-1187 GCF_001605985.2 Dendrobium catenatum | reverse complement strand
AATTCCCTTATGTGCTAATATTACACTAACACCCCCCCTTCTTTCTAAACAGTCACACTGAAACCCCAAAAAAAAGCAAATGAGCACTATTCCATTTCAAAAGATGATATGCTTCGATATACCGCAAGCATAACGATAGACATATTACAAATCCTAAGAGCCAAAATGATTTAAAATCCACATAAGCTAACCACCAAAATCATTGAGGGTGCGACCTTGACGCTTGAGAGCATGCACAACACCATGGTAGTGCGGTCTTCAGGCGAGCGTGCTCGGTGTAGGTCACCACATCGCGGATGACGTTCTCAAAAAAGATCTTAAGGACACCTTGTGTCTCCTCATAGATCATACCACTTATTTGCTTGACGCTGCCACGGTGGGCAAGATGGCGAATCACCCGCTTTTTTATTTATTATTATAAATTTCAGAATTTAGGGTTTAAAATTTAGAGTTAAAATCATTAAAATTTTCATACATTCAAAATTCAACTTATTTTGATGAATCTTAAACTCTTCAAAAAAATGTTCTAGATAAAAATTTTGTGTTCAAGAAACATGTGGAACAAAATAATAATTTTTTTTAGGGGGAAAATTTGGGGCCAAAACCTTCAATCAAGCCTTTATGATACAGCTCATCTTGGTTATGATATTAGCGTGAACCATCATGATTGAAACCGACGTGCCAGCCGCGATTTCTAAATAGAGTGGTAGGCATTGTTCCATGCCTTCTTTGTTATTTTCCATGTCGCTTTTGGCTTGTAACGAAATCTCAATGCACGGCTCTTATTACCCCCATCTGAATTGATGGACGCTTATTATCCGTGATTCTTCATGAGAAAATGTGGTTACAAACCTGCTGAAATATGACGTCTACCGTCCATTACAGGAGTGATGGTGCGATCAGAATGTGCCATGTCATTAATATTATGTGTATCAGTATTATGTACTATTATGTATCAGATGACGTGACGCATCCTGATTGATCTTAAAATGATCCGATGACTGCACGCAATAATCATTCTCACGGAAGACTAAAAATTTGGCCTAAGGTTGAATATACTAAAATTGTCATAAAAATGGGCTTCACATTTCATAGTTGACGTATTATGGGAATTATATAATAATTCTTCAAGGAACAAATAAATATTTAAAAATAGAGTTAACGTGATTCTTGTGCACAATGTTCAT
>NW_021531367.1:0-427 GCF_001605985.2 Dendrobium catenatum | reverse complement strand
ACGACGTGGTTTCTACCATTACCGAAGACTCCTTCATCTCTTTTAGGAAAAAGTATCATTTTCCTAATGACTTGGTGATGAAGGTGCCGGTGAGATCTGAGCGTGTCTGCTTCCCTCCTCAAGGATACGTGACAGTGTATGAGTTTAGTTTGCGAGCAAGGTTGTGATTTCCGCCGCCGCCCGAACTGGTTGATATCCTGATGGCTTGTGGATTGAGTTTGTCTCAGTTCTCCTACCGGGCTATGTCGATGGTAGTGGGTCTGATCACATTTTTCAGAGAACATGGAGCGGTATTGTCTGCAGAATGCCTATCCAGGATGGGGCGTATCTACACTGATCCGCAGGGTCGAATTTCCTTTTAGATTTAAGTGGTTGGACATTCGTATTCGGGATCCATCCAAGGATTGGATTAGCAATTATTTCTTTG
>NW_021531366.1:0-419 GCF_001605985.2 Dendrobium catenatum | reverse complement strand
GAGAATTTAAAAATGAGAGATTTGAAAATTTTTGTAAGGAGAAAGGAATTGATCACAAATTTTATGCACCTAATAATAATGGGGTAGTCGAAAGGAAAAATAGAACATTAATAGAAGCCGCCCGAGCAATATTGGCAGAATACTCACTTCCTAGATATTTTTTGGCTAAGACGGTTAGCACTACATGTTATGTTCTGAATAGGGTGAATATAAGATCTAAATTAAAATAAAACATCCTATGAGTTGCTAAAAGGAAGAACACATAATTTTTCACATTTGCCTGTTTTTGGTTGCAAGGTGTTCATTCATAATAATGAAAAATCTGCTTTAGGAAAAATTGATTCAAAATCAGATGAAGGAATTTTTGTTGGATACTCAAGTATTGGAAAATCTTATAGGGTATTCAATAAAAGAACTTT
>NW_021531365.1:0-233 GCF_001605985.2 Dendrobium catenatum | reverse complement strand
TTAAATATTACTCGTCAAATTTTTTAATTGATAATAATTAAATTTTTATCAAAATATTTTTACATATATAATTTTTTCTCTTTCCCACTCTAAATATTATTTTCTTAATAATTTTGTAATGTTATTAAAAATAAAATAAAGGAAACTATTGACTATAAAGAGCTACGGTTAAGTGGGCTGAGTATTTTATTTGGATCAGCTCAAAACATGTAATTGTGTTTTCAGACAACATT
>NW_021531364.1:0-298 GCF_001605985.2 Dendrobium catenatum | reverse complement strand
TCACATTTTAGAAATTAAAGGATAATTGAGCATGTATCGAAATTATACAGTGTTGTATAACGGTAGATAACAGAATATTCTGCTAGGCTAAAAAATGCACATTTTTAAAAAATTACCAAATTATTAGAGATCATGTAAAACGATGTTGAAGACTTTTATTGTACTACACCTCTATTTTCAAAATTTAAATAATTTTCTACTCAATAAAAACCTCACAAATTTTGAAAGCCTTGGTGTAAAAATTTTAGAAAATATTCAAAATATGCATAATCATAAATCTATAACATATAAAAATTAT
>NW_021531363.1:0-235 GCF_001605985.2 Dendrobium catenatum | reverse complement strand
ATGGAAGAATGGAAGATGAAATCGTAGAGCAGATGGCAGCGGCGAGGTTCTGGTCGTTGAGCATCCACTGAGTATGCAGGGGGTTTTGCGTAGAGGAGCCATCGGGATGATAGAGAAGTGGAGGGGGAGATGAGTGATTGGGATCAAGAAATTTTTCAAAACGATTTGCTCGAAGTAATTTTGCGATCTGGGCTTTCCAGACAGGGTAATTGTCGGCGTCCAGTTGAACCGGAAC
>NW_021531362.1:0-1134 GCF_001605985.2 Dendrobium catenatum | reverse complement strand
TTTTATTAATTAATCATGTTGGGAGATTTTCTCGTCTCAATGTAAGGAGATATTATCCTATTTTTAATTTTAATAATTTAGTGTTTCTAGGATTTTTCTAATCAAAATTATATTTCTATTATTAAAAAATGAGAATAATTTTGTACTTATAAAACATTCACCGTGTAATTTTTTTTTATGTTATAGGGTTTGAGATTAGGAATGATTTGAGTATGTATTTAAGATGTTTTACCATGTGAATTTGAAAAGCAGCTATTTTCACCATTTTAGAAATTTATTTTGACATTTAAAAATAGTGCTTTAGTTTAATTAAAACTTTGAAATATTATTATATATGATCTATAAAAATTGGATTAATTTCTAAAAATATGAATTTCTATTCAGTATGGTTTTCTGTTGCCTCTTATAAAGATATTTTGACATTTTTTGAATTAAGAGCAATTATATTTTATTTACCACAATACATTAGAAATAAACTTGGATATGTGTTTTAGTAATACATGGTTATTATTATTGTTATAGTACTGTGATAATATTATATATGAGGGAAAAAAGTAAAAACTAATTATTCACTAGCATTTGTTGGAGACTATTTGACCTATACATAATGGTGGACCAATAGACTTTCTTTTAAATACTACGATTCTATGTTATCCTCTAATTATTCATATGATACAAATTGGGAGTTATATAGAGATAATTACTATACCGACAGACAAAGAGTGACAACTCTATTTACTAAGCTAATAATTTCACTACAGGAAAACACGCGATTACCGTCGGACTTTTCGGCGGATCATTTTGCGCCGATAACAAATGGCACCTGCAACGGCGCATGCTGCGACGGAAAACCGACGGCGGATTTACCGGCGCCAACGACGCCGGAAAGGTTCCGGCGATATTGGAGCCGGTCTATGCGTCGGAATAAACCAATATCTCACTATTTCCGTCGTACTTTAAGGCAGAAAATCACCGGCGCCATTACCGGTGGATATTGCGCTCGGCTATTTAAACTCAACGAAACAAAATCGGCGAATGTTGCACCGAAAAAATCTCCGACGTCGGATCCGCTGGAAAATCCGTCGCCGAAAGGCCTTTTTTCCGAAACCGAGCCCCTCTGGCCCGTCACTTCTT
>NW_021531361.1:0-246 GCF_001605985.2 Dendrobium catenatum | reverse complement strand
GCAATGTTCTGGATGATACTAAAAATTTTGATCTAATCGTACAGGATGATCCATCGATCTTCCTAGATCATATTATCGATTTGTTGCAATTAAGAGAATATCTGAAGCTCATCTATTGAAGACCACTTATTTACCCAAGATTGTATCTTTTGTTATAATCTTGAACTGAGAGAGCAAAGAAGATAGGGAGAGGTTGGGAGAGAGAGAGTGTGGATCTTGTGAGGGGGAGTTTGTGAGGGGGTTCAC
>NW_021531360.1:0-321 GCF_001605985.2 Dendrobium catenatum | reverse complement strand
CTCCTTTTTATATTAATCCAGTCTTTTAATTCCAACCGATTTAAATCAACTTAATTAACCCCGATTGTTACTAGGTAACCCAGGCCTACGAGGCTATTAGTTTAGCCCCAAGGAAGGTGAAATAAACTTCACGGCATCGGTGTGAAACAAAGGTAGCAATCAATTAACTTTTAAAATACATTTAATTAAAATTCCTGATTTATTAATATTTAAAGTTTAACTTAAATCTCCCTTTTAAGCCTTAACAAACCCAGAACTTTAGACAACTTTGACTAATCACCCAATTTAGGACCTACCCCAGCCACACGACCTTTTACACAC
>NW_021531359.1:0-250 GCF_001605985.2 Dendrobium catenatum | reverse complement strand
GATAAGCTTTATTGAACTTTTCTACCCCAGGATATTCATTGCAGTTGTCCTTACATGTGTACTATTCATGTGTAATGGTGATGAGTACTACACTGTTTTAACTTAATAAAAGCTTTGTTTTCTGCATGCAATTTATATAAATACTAATTCTATGAAGGTTGTAAATTATTGGAAATCATGGAGTTCATTTCATGCTCTAGATGGCCTGTATTATGTTATTAATTTTGGATGCTCTGTACCGATTCTTGTA
>NW_021531358.1:0-404 GCF_001605985.2 Dendrobium catenatum | reverse complement strand
GGAATGTGATATGAAGATTTTTATAGTTTATGTACTTATGTTTTATACTTGTATTGCTTTAGATTTTTTGAATATTTAAGTGATTTTGTTCTGCGTTTGAAATGTTCATTAGCCTATATGAAAATACCCAAAATTTTTGATCTTACAAGTGATATACTTTGAACTGCAACATAAAATTAAATTCATTATAAAATCTAATTTTTCTAAATTTAAGTTGTGTTTATAACTTGATATTATTAAGATTGTCAATTTCATGTCTATTATTTAGACTACATTAATTTTTTATATTATTATTGCAATTATGATATTTTTCTTATTTTGTGTTTCACTTATCAAATAATATTTATGCACTTATAAAATTTTGAAATTTAAAATTATTGATTTTGGAAAGAATTCGATTACTT
>NW_021531357.1:0-338 GCF_001605985.2 Dendrobium catenatum | reverse complement strand
ACCATCTAAATTAGAAATTAATATAATATAGCTTAATTAATATAATTTTAAATATTAATAATTAATAAAGTTAATTACTTTTATAATTACTAGTTAGTTGAATATTAGTTAAATAGTTAATTAAAGTGTTGCAACTCTGGTTCTCATGTTTATGATTTTGATGATAATAAATATTATTGATTAGCTCTTTATTTCTCCTAGTATTTGTAGTGTATATCTTTTTGTGTGTTGACTAATTTTTCAGGTACAACATACACGGTTCTTTGAAGATTCAATGCTCAAGATAGGGTAGAATATGTTATGTTAAAAAAGTATAATTTTCATTTATTTATTTTTAA
>NW_021531356.1:0-401 GCF_001605985.2 Dendrobium catenatum | reverse complement strand
GTGATTTTGTAGGATTTTTGTGTAAATTTGATAGACTTTTGTTACTCTGTCCGATTTTCGTATGATTTCTGATTTGTCTGGAATTGATAGATTGCATTGCTATGTATATAAATATTGATATAATTGTTCTAGATTGCTTTAATATTGACTATTGAATTGATTATTAATTAATCATTGATACTGGAACACAAGTGGAACCTGGTTGAACGTTGATTGGAGATTGAATTGACCTGTACAGGATGGTGGGCCGACGGGCTTTTCTTTAAACATCGATTATGGATATATGGATGAGAGTCATAAGGGGGTTCTTATAGATATGCCGACGGGCGGCCGACGGGCAATAAAGTGACGACTCTTTTTATTTAAACCAACGTATGGATATCTACAACAGCAATATGAAT
>NW_021531355.1:0-288 GCF_001605985.2 Dendrobium catenatum | reverse complement strand
CTTAGCATTACCAATAATACTTGAGCCTATCACTTTCCTGGTAGTGTTGTCTCCTAATATTACATTTCCTCCAATTCTCGTCTCCAGTAAAATGAATTTCTTCATATCTCCAGTCATGTGTCACGAGCAGCTACTATCCAGGCACCACATGCTCTCACTAGATCTTTTGTGAGAGCATCCCTATAATTTCTTTCAAGTGTTAGATTTGGGAACCCAAGTGAGTTTGGGTTCCTCCTTATGCTTGCATGAATGAGATGAATGCATGATATGCTGTGATGGATGCAGTTT
>NW_021531354.1:0-249 GCF_001605985.2 Dendrobium catenatum | reverse complement strand
CATGAAACTAATGAATTTCTAATGAATTGACATGTTCTAGAAGTGCTTTTCCTATCCACTCTAAAATCTGCAAAATTAGAGTCTGAATTGTTGAGTCTAGTAATTAGGTTGTTAAGCCTAAGTTAATGTCCTAAAGGATACCAACAGGGGGGGAGGGGGTGAATTGGTAGTTTAAAAATTTTAAGCCCTCTTTTAAAATTATGTTGAACGGAAAAAAATTGTTTCTTTTAAGTTTTGTAAAAAAAGTTT
>NW_021531353.1:0-213 GCF_001605985.2 Dendrobium catenatum | reverse complement strand
AAATTATGTTAAGTTATTGACTGATTTTCTTGATCAAATAGATTTCAAAAAACATGTACACACACATGAAGAAAGAAACAGAACTAGAAGGCATATTCAGGAATACCTCTATTGAAGCAGACCTCATAGTAGCCATATCAAAAGAAAGCAGACCTCACTAGAAGGAAGAGTTTCATTTTAATTCATCTCAACATATCAAAAGAAAAGTTAGAC
>NW_021531352.1:0-200 GCF_001605985.2 Dendrobium catenatum | reverse complement strand
TAGAAAATCATTTTTTTCAAAAAAGAAAAAAAAAGAAAATCATTTCATCAACTCCTTCAATCTTCAAAAACCAAGGCCACCATCATTAATAGAAACACAGTTCCTTCTTCCCCAATGAATCTTTTTTTTTTTTAATTTTGAGAACCACTTCACAAAAAATTGTTAAATAACCTCTCTAGCTTTTCTACAGCAATAAATGG
>NW_021531351.1:0-247 GCF_001605985.2 Dendrobium catenatum | reverse complement strand
TGACATTGAAGTATCGAAAGATCAACATGTCAATCAACATACAAATATCAATGAAGGAAGCTGCACACAAAATACAAGCTATGTTCAAAGGCAATAAAAGATCCAATGATTCATGAGCCAACACATGTGAAGGGATGTAAAGTCTTTTTGACAGTGAGGCGAGCCGCATGTTGAGGAGGATGATCAGCATGTGATGTATACAAAAGATACAACAATCCTCACAAATAATGTGGTCTCCTACCAACAA
>NW_021531350.1:0-343 GCF_001605985.2 Dendrobium catenatum | reverse complement strand
ATTAGATGACCAAATGATATTCAAATATAACATGTTTATAGTCAAATCTAGCTGCTCAACAAGATGAATCCAAAGAGCCGAAGACCACTTAATTTCAACATCATTAGAGCAATTAAATGCTAAATGAATGCTCTATGATTGAGAGAATTCATATGGGTCATCTAATAGAGCACTCTAAATTTGTCTTAAATATTCTCCATATTTACATACCTTGTCACCCTCAGAATTTATAAATATACACCCTTTCCTTACATCAGGGGAGCATTTTTGTTAGAGATTAGAGAGAGCTTTGAGACTTCAAGGATCCTAGAGCTCCACTTGAGCACAACCATAGGCAAATTTC
>NW_021531349.1:0-785 GCF_001605985.2 Dendrobium catenatum | reverse complement strand
CAAATTTAGAATGAGATACTTTGTAAAATTTGAAGTTGTCATTTCTTTGAAATTAAATTGAAAGGGAGCGATTGTAATTGAGCAAATAAAAACATACACACACATAAGGAGATCATAAAAAATTTATACTGATCGTATTGGACGATATCCCTTCGTACGGGATGATTAGACAGTTATCTCCTATTAAGCACATGGAACGAATAGGAACTTGCTTAAAAATTTTTCTAAGTCCTATTCATCCAGTACGAATTTTACAATCATCTAGGATGATTGGTTCTCTGTAAAATGTTCGTCCAGATGAAATTAAATTATCGTCAATGGCGATTGGTCCTTTGGAAAATTTTTGTCCAGATTAAATAAATAATCATCCAGAATGATCTGTCATTTGTAAAAATTTCATCCAGACGAATAAAATTTTGTCCAAACGATTAACAGACTTAGAACAGTTTTCAACAGTTTCTAGAACCGACTTAGTAATATCCGTTCGTACCGGACGAACCTAATTCGTATGGGATGATCAACTGTATGAAGATATTTCGTACACATATACAAATGGGGTCGTTTCAAATCTTTTAAGTAAAATCATCCAGGACGATCCACGATCGTACGGGACGATCCACTGCGTACAGAATTGAAATATTGCAGTTTTTGGGCGGTTTTTCTCGTCTTTTATATAAATAGTCCAAATTAGACTGTCACCCAATCTATTTGTCATTTGATCTTCGTGCCTCTTGAGAGAATAGCCAAGGAGAGAGTGGAAGAGAGTTTTCAAAGGAGGATTCCTA
>NW_021531348.1:0-333 GCF_001605985.2 Dendrobium catenatum | reverse complement strand
AATGCAAAAAGAATTGAATCAATTTGTAAGGAATGAATTTGGAAATTAATTGAAAAGCCGAAGGATCAAAGTGTAGTTGGAACTATGTGCGTATTCAAAAACAAAATGAATGACTCAGGAGTTGTCATTAGAAATAAGGTTAGATTTGTGGCTAAGGGGTACAATCAGATTGAAAGGATTGATTTTGAGGGAACTTTTTCCCCTCTAGTAAGACTTGAAATAATTAGGGTTTTGTTAGTGTTTGCCTATTTTAAAAGATTTAAATTATTTCAAAGGATGTTAAAAGTGCCTTTTTGAATGGGGTAATTCAAGAGGATGTTTATGTTGAACAAC
>NW_021531347.1:0-292 GCF_001605985.2 Dendrobium catenatum | reverse complement strand
CTTGAAAAACTTTTTTATTGATAATGTGTTGTTGGTTAAAGGATTAAAGCATAATTTGTTAAGTATAAGTAAGCTATGTGATAAGGATTATAGTGTAAATTTTTTTTCTACTAGCTACATATTAAGCATAAATGGTAAAGATGTGTTGAATGGAAAGAGGATAAATAATGTTTATATGCTAGATTTAAATTGTATTCATACTTCTATTGCCTTTTGTTTAAAAACTATTTCTGATGAGTCATGACTTTGGCATAAGAGACTTTGTCATTCTAGCATGAAAAATCTTAGAAAG
>NW_021531346.1:0-230 GCF_001605985.2 Dendrobium catenatum | reverse complement strand
ATATCTTTACGGCTTTTTATTAACTTTTTTTTAAAAAGTGCAGTTTTTTCAAATAAAAACTGTAATGTTGCAGCGTTGGAAACATCAAACTAATATTATAATTATTAATTTTATTTTAAGATATTTAAATTTTAGAAAATAATAATTATATAAAATATTAATATTGATTCGACCCGGCTCGTGAGCCGAGCCTCATTAAGCTCGAACTCGAGCTTGTTTATTAAATGAGT
>NW_021531345.1:0-301 GCF_001605985.2 Dendrobium catenatum | reverse complement strand
GATGGCACGAAGCAAGTTTGCAACCATGTTTTGTTATCTGAGTGATGGGTTTCAATGTTAAAATGTTGAAGATGATGCGATGAGCTAAAGTTTTATGATATTACTTTGATATTACTCTGATGATCACAACATCATTTAGTGACCTCATGACTCGAAAGTTCTTAGGTGAGTGCTCTTTTTGATGGCATGAAGCAAGTTTGCAACCATGTTTTGTTATCTGAGTGATGGGTTTCAATGTTAAAATGTTGGAGATGATGCGATGAGCTAAAGTTTTATGATATTACTTTGATATGGGATTTTG
>NW_021531344.1:0-528 GCF_001605985.2 Dendrobium catenatum | reverse complement strand
TGCAAGTCAATTCATGCAGGTGAGATTCGGCCGGGTGGCTTCAGGGGAAATCACCGACATCATACCTGCAATGAGACTTTTCTCATTTGGGGAGCCGAAACAAAATTTAGGGTATGCTTATCTTCAATCTAAGATGAAGATCCCTTCTTTTTGTTCCATTACACTTCATTGCTTACATAAACTCTTTCTACTAACTATGCAGTTGGAGAATCCACACATTGAAGGGAAGGGCTATGCAGAAGTAAGCATCGGCGCTGTTGAGGTCGCCATTGCCGCAAGCCCAAGCGGTACTGCACATGCCCTTATCAATAACGATCCTGTAAGACCAACCTTCTTCCTTGGTTGTCAGGACAGCATCATTGATAATAACAGTTCCACTACTGACTACAAAGTTTGGGAAGATCTTTTGACATCATAGCTTTGGTCTATTGATCCACTTCTTTAAAATGGGTGAGTAAGTCATATAGGAGATTTTGTGATTTTTTTTTTAGGATCTTGATAATAACTTCTAAGATCTTTATCAATTAA
>NW_021531343.1:0-342 GCF_001605985.2 Dendrobium catenatum | reverse complement strand
TTGCCATAATTTATCCATAAACAAATAGAATTGTCAACTAATTTCGCAGGGCTATTTTGTCAAAATAGTATTTTATAAACAAAAGAAAATACCTCATAAATAATTTCAAAATTTACATGCAATTAACTCAGTATTTTCGATTCTCTCAAAATACTATGAAGTGGAACTCAAAGCTAACAATTACGCTAGTTAGTAAAAAAAATTAAAGCTAATGTTTTGGGTAGGCTAATTTTTTTCTATTTATTAAATAAATGCTTAATTATTTTTATTTACAATAATAATATTCAGATATTGAAGAATATAACAAATTTTTTAATTTTTTATTTTATTAATTTTTTTTAT
>NW_021531342.1:0-324 GCF_001605985.2 Dendrobium catenatum | reverse complement strand
TTTAAGGACTATTTGAGACATTATATATGATTATGTTATGTTTTGGAAAATTTGTAATTTGATCCTACAGTATTGACTATTTCAAATCTTTCATTTTATTATGTTTATGTTTGAGAAATTTGTAACCAAGCAAACCTTTATGAATTTATAACTTTCATGTTATTAATTTTATTAATATGATATCCTTGTGGTTTGCTCTTGTCAAGAAAATATAAAATTTTTTATTGTTTTACATTAGATATTATCTTAATGACATCATGTTTTTTTTTAAGTAACTTATAATGTGCTTTTTAATGGTGAAAATTTTGTTAAAAGCATCATTTT
>NW_021531341.1:0-270 GCF_001605985.2 Dendrobium catenatum | reverse complement strand
AATTTACACAGTCATCTCATATAAAACAGTAACCCATATTAACAAGTTCTAACATGTAAAAAGAAAACTTTATGATGAATTTAAACGGAAAATCCTGCGAACATTTCCTAATCCATAAAATTAGTAACACAGAACAAGAAAATGGAAATAACAGGGCGGGATAGGCGAATCACATACTACAGAGTACAGATATCTTGAAAAAATATATATATCCCTTTGAAGCAGAATGAAATTACAGGTAGGGGGAAAAATAAGGAAACCTAGCAGATA
>NW_021531340.1:0-318 GCF_001605985.2 Dendrobium catenatum | reverse complement strand
ACGATCTCAGCAGGCCTGCTGCTAGTTCTTAATATCATGTCAGCAACACCATATTGCCAGCTCTAAGGCAAGGGTTTGCTATTCAGTTCCGACAAATAACAAGATTGATAGAACTATCACCTATTGTCATCCGCTTTTAGTTTGGGGTTTAGTTTGGGGCGATAATGTTGCACTACATGAAAAGTACTTATTACCGGCGGTATTTTCTGACGGAAATTTATCATTTCCTGGCGGCTTTAGAATTTAACGGTGATTTTCCGACGAAAAATTTGAGAAATGGGAGAATGTTTAAGTGCTACACTTCTTATGTATCTCAGG
>NW_021531339.1:0-230 GCF_001605985.2 Dendrobium catenatum | reverse complement strand
CAGACTACTACCCGTCGTCAAACTTCTGCTCGTCAGCAGACTTCTACTCGTCATTGGACTTATGCCCGTCGACGAACTTCCATCAGTCTTCTGTCCGAGGCCGTACATCTACACGACGTCGGATTTCTCCTTGTCATCGAATTTCTGCTCGTCGACGAATATTCATCGGTCTTCTGCCCAAGGCCGTACTTCGACCCGACTACGGGCTTCTGCTTGCCGTCAGACTACTA
>NW_021531338.1:0-236 GCF_001605985.2 Dendrobium catenatum | reverse complement strand
CCAAGTCGTCCGTGACGATAATTAATTTCGTTTGGATGAAATTCGTCCAGAGCCAAATCGTCCCAGGATGAAGTTGCGATCGTCTGGGACGATCGGTTTTGATATATGTGGAAATGAGATATTTTAAAAAGAAAAGGACATCTAGGAGAGAGAAAAACAAAGGAAAAGAGGATTTTTTGGTGACTCCAGTCTGTTTTCATCCGTTGTGGTAGTTAGAGAAGTTGACCGACTCGAGG
>NW_021531337.1:0-303 GCF_001605985.2 Dendrobium catenatum | reverse complement strand
TTTAAGGGTTTTACACAGAGGTACTTTGAAAGTGCTTGTAGACGCCTTCTGTCTGCTAGTATGAATGTTGCGGATCCGATGGCGTTGGATTGTAGATTATAGACGCCTTCTATCTTCTTGTATGAGTGTTGCAGATCCGGTGGTGTTGGATTGTAGATTGTAGACGCCTTCTGTCTGCTTGTATGAGTGTTGCAGATCCGGTGGCGTTGGATTGTAGATTGTAGACGCCTTCTGTCTTCTTGTATGAGTGTTGCAGATCCGGTGGCGTTGGATTGTAGATTGTAGACGCCTTCTGTATGCTTG
>NW_021531336.1:0-278 GCF_001605985.2 Dendrobium catenatum | reverse complement strand
GTCTAATTTAGACTATTTATACAAAAGACAAGAAAAACCGCCACAAAACTACAAGTTTTAAATTCTGTACGCAGTGGATCATTCCGTACGATCGTGGATCGTCCTGGACGATTTTACTTAAACACTTTGAAACGGCCCTATTTGTATATGTGTACGAAATGTCTTCGTACACGCTGATCGTCCCGTACGAACTAAGTTCGTCCGGTACGAACGGTTATTACTAGGTCGGTTCTAGAAACTACTGAAAACCGTTCTAAGTCGGTTAATCGTCTGGACGA
>NW_021531335.1:0-221 GCF_001605985.2 Dendrobium catenatum | reverse complement strand
CCTTTTGGTTTCCCTTCTCATCGCATCATCTTAGATTCATTCCCTAAATGATTGTTGAATTTCCTTTGGACTCTTTATGAGCTTATTTCAATTCTACTCATGTGAGCATGAGATATCTTTCTCCTATTCTGCCACTTCGGTTGGGCGGATAAGTTGAGCTGCTTTCCTTAATTCTCTCTCATTTTTGATCTCGTTCTGTTACTTGACCCTAGAGTTGCATC
>NW_021531334.1:0-321 GCF_001605985.2 Dendrobium catenatum | reverse complement strand
TGTCTTATCACTTTGTAAGTGATAGACCTTGAATCAGGGGCCATTTGAGTGCATTTTGAAATGTTTAAAAAAATTTTGAAAAAGGTCTTTAGGACAGGGCCTTAAGACTTTGAATTTGAGCCTGGATTTCTTGATTTGGAATGGATTTTAAATTTGAATGATTAATATTGAAGTATCTAAATCATTTACAACCATGTTGTGGTTGTTAATGAATGGATAAGGTCAAAGCTAGATTAAAGGTGGGATCAAAGTCTTAGTTGAAGTTTGGATTCTCAAGTAGATTAGATCAAAATTTGGGTATGTTTAATGCTTGAATTAATT
>NW_021531333.1:0-546 GCF_001605985.2 Dendrobium catenatum | reverse complement strand
TAGTTTGGATAGGTCCTAGACAGGGTAATTAGTTAAAATTGTCTAAAGTTCAAGTCTGTTGTAGGCCAGAAAAGGAAATTTTGATTGAGATTCAAATATTAATGAATTAGAGTGTATTTTAATTATTTCAGTTTGTTGATCAATTTTAAGAACTTAGGGTATGATGTTTGAAGTTAAAGTTATATTAGTCAACTTTGGAAAGTTCCGGGTCCTCCTAGGAACTAGACTAAGGGTCCAAAAAGTCACTATGGGAAAAAGGCTAAGTCTGGTTTTCCTATCACTCTAGGAAAATACTAGACCTTAATACGAGTAGTTAGACAGGTAGTAGGCTGAAATCCGAGTTCTCTAGGCAAAGTTATGAATTTTCTAAGTTTCGGGCCCTAAATGAACTATGGTTGACCAAAAAGTTGACTTTCTAATCTAGGTCAATTTCTGGAAACCTAAATTTTTTAACAAATACTAGACCCTATTTGGAGTCCAATGCAAGTGAGTTTACCTAATTTGGAATTTTCTACAATTAGTTATGAGTTTTCTAAGATCGGGGTA
>NW_021531332.1:0-253 GCF_001605985.2 Dendrobium catenatum | reverse complement strand
TAGAAGAGTTTCGGAATAGCTCTTATTTTATATAAAACTGACTTTAACGCCTAGGATAATATATATATCATACTGGATGATCAGCATAACTTTTGCTCAATTAGCCCATATGGTTTGGGACGATCAGAAGATTTTTGTTCATATCGTACAGGCCGATAATATATCATCTTGTATAATTAGTACAATTTGAAGAATATCATCCATACAATTGCACTGAATGGATGTTTAGAAGATGAAAAAAATAGCTTGATCA
>NW_021531331.1:0-214 GCF_001605985.2 Dendrobium catenatum | reverse complement strand
ATGTCATCACTTATGGCTTTGACAACCCCGCGCGGCTCGATGAATGATCCAGACCAAATGCGAAAAGTTACTTTTTATTGAGGCATTTCAATTTTTCAAAATCGATCTAGTCGTTTCAATTTTTCAAAATCGATGGGGGCGTTTTAGTATCTCTTGTTAAAGGCACTTTTCTTCTTCGTCCGAAGCTCCTTCCTTTTGCTCTAGATTTTCTTTG
>NW_021531330.1:0-1071 GCF_001605985.2 Dendrobium catenatum | reverse complement strand
CTGTTGGAAACATTTGGAAGGGAGCTAGTCAATTTGATTATTCAAATTAGAATTACACAAGATGGTGAAGAAGACCGTATGGAGTTGATCCAGCAAAAATATGGTATGTCTATTTCTGGATTAGAGTATAAAGCTTCGGTTAAAGACACTGATGATGTTCAGTATTGCGATTGGATCAATAATGTGAAGTTGAAAGCTCGTGTGGAAGTTTTCTGGTGGAGATTGTCTAGAAATGCTATCCCAACTCTTCAATTCTTATTCTATAGAAGATTATTAAACAATTCCTATTTCCTGAGGGGTTATAATTCAAGTGAATGTTGAACATATAATGTGTGGATGTTTCCACTCCCTGGAGGCACCCTCCGAGTATTGCACTATCAACGTGACTCTCCTTTAGCCCCCACAGCTAGGCGGAGAAGCCCTCACAAAAACACCTCCTTTTTGCCACACCCGGCAAGGCAGAGAGCCCAACTCCTTTTACTTCCTTCTGAAGCAGGCAGAGAACCACGATCACTTGTTGAAACTTACCTCTCCCAACCCTTCCAAGGACAAGAGACTCTAGGGAAGAAGAAGTGGAACAATGCTTAGAGCAACCCATGTGAATCCCCTCACAAGCTCCCCTCACAAGATCCTCTCTCTCTCTTTCTCCCTCTCTCTCTCTATCCTTTAAGTTTTCTCAGGTCAAGATAGAAGCCAAGGATGTTCAAAAATGTTGAACTAAAGCTCTTAAATAGAAGAGCTTCAAAGGAGCTCATTAATTACAAGTTGCCGACTATACCGTCCAGGACGATATGGACATCGTCCTGGACGATCAGTACAAATCTCAGAAGAACGGCCAGAGCATCGCCCTGAATGTAAACTGGATGATTGAAAAATTGGCTTGATCGTCCAGGACGACCTTACGTTTCAGGAAAGTTGCTATTTGCATGTTTTACATTCTTGCAACTTATATAGTTTTGATGATTCCAAATATTATTATTTTATGTGTTGTTATCTCCTAACGTTTTTTGGAAGATTTGTTTTTGCTCTTGTGAGTATTAATATTTCAGGAAAATCGAACTCCAGACTACG
>NW_021531329.1:0-228 GCF_001605985.2 Dendrobium catenatum | reverse complement strand
TTAATTACTTCCTTGATTAAACTGATTAATTAAGGCATATTTGTTAATATCGTCCAGGCCGATCCAAGATCGTCCTGGCCGATTACCAAAAATTATAGAATACTTTAATTGTTTATTGTGGCAATTTCTTTCTGTTTTGAGCTTATCATCCTGGCCGATACACGTATCGTCCAAGATAATCTATTAAAGATGGCTGCCTTAATTAAGAATCATGAATAGAATCTCTGT
>NW_021531328.1:0-256 GCF_001605985.2 Dendrobium catenatum | reverse complement strand
TTAAATTCGACTCAATCTGAGCCCAAATGAGTCCAAATTAATGACCCGAAGCGCTGTTGAAAGCTTCGAACCACAATTTGGATTACCAAACGGTTTGCAAACATTATATGTTTATAGTCGAATCGAGCGGCTTGACGAGACGAATCCAACAAGCCCAAGATCGCTGAATTCCAACATCAATAAGACCTTCAAATATCTGACAAAAGGTCCATAATCAAGGGATTCAATATCAGTCGTCCATCCAACCACTCCCCAT
>NW_021531327.1:0-278 GCF_001605985.2 Dendrobium catenatum | reverse complement strand
TTATTTATTGATTTGTTTTGCTTTACGTGATTGATTTATTTAACTTATTATTTACGATGAGATTTTCCACTAATTTCGAAATTGATTTGTATGATTCTTGGATTTTAATTGAACTCTATTTCAGTTTTGATTGGACGGATTTATTTTGTATTGATCTTTGTTCGAGTCCTTAAGGGAATGTCAAGGATGACATTTTTCATAAGGTGGGTAGATTGTAAAATCCCTCTAGATTCTATTTTTTTTGGTGCAGTTCATCTGTACATACTGATCTTAGTATG
>NW_021531326.1:0-307 GCF_001605985.2 Dendrobium catenatum | reverse complement strand
TCTTTCCTTTTTTAAATAAGGTTCCATTTGATATATACTAAAAAAAAATCGTATTCCATTTTTAAACACAACTTTACTGGAACAAAAAATGTGAAATTTTAAGAAATATCTACCTTGTTTTATTTGCAGGATAAGGTTTTCCACTTTGTTTATAAATTTTATTTGCTTTCTAGTTGAAATATCTACCTTCTCTTATTTTTTCTGTTCTGAATCATTCACCATTTGCATCTAGAAAGGTTTTCCACTTTGTTTATCAACTTTAATTATTACCTAGATTACCCTATGTGCTCTTGCGGAATTTCCTGAA
>NW_021531325.1:0-301 GCF_001605985.2 Dendrobium catenatum | reverse complement strand
ATTCAAGTTTACCTTCAACTCCCTCTCTAGTCTTATAAACAAGAATAATATCATCAACAAAAAGCATGCACCAAGGTACATCCTCTTGTAAATGTCTAGTGAGAACATTCATAACTAAAGCAAAAAGATATGGACTTAAGGTTGATCCTTGATGTAATCCAACCGAAATAAGAAAATACTTGGTCAAACCACCTTGTGTTTGAACCCAAGTCATACCTCATGCATACATATCTTTAATGATTTGAATATAAGCATTATTAACTACTTTCTTTCCAAGAACTCTCCATAGCACTTCTCTTGG
>NW_021531324.1:0-254 GCF_001605985.2 Dendrobium catenatum | reverse complement strand
TGGATCCCTACTTTACTTGACTGCCAGTAGACCGGACGTAATGTTTAGTGTGTGCCTTTGTGCCCGTTTCCAAGCCGATCCTAAAGAATCTCACTTAACTGCTGTCAAAAGGATTATTAGATATCTACTAGGCACCCCAAACTTAGGAATTTGGTATCCCAGACACAGCACTTCCTTTGAAATCCTAGGGTACTCAGATTCTGACTTTGCAGGATGTAGGATAGATAGAAAGAGCACCTCTGGTACCTGCCAAT
>NW_021531323.1:0-264 GCF_001605985.2 Dendrobium catenatum | reverse complement strand
AAGGGCCTCTTGGGTCAAACCTGTTGACTTAGTCAACTAGGTTGACCCAGGGGTTGGGAATAGGTTCAAAAGATTTGAAATAACATTTGAGTTGGAGGTGGTTTCATTCAATTCGGAGTTCATTTGATTTGAAATCACCATTTGAGCCCCATAGGGGTACTTTGGTCATTTTGACCCCTAGTCAACTGGGGGTCAAAATGAATCAACCAAAATGCAGTTTATTGTCCAACATATTAAGATTAAAGGTCTGGAAGTGACTAGGGG
>NW_021531322.1:0-203 GCF_001605985.2 Dendrobium catenatum | reverse complement strand
GTTGTACTAGATTTTTGATTTTCCGGATTAGTTGCCAATCATGCTCCTTAATGCGCTTATCCCCATGAGGTGAGGTCTTTTCATACAATGGTCCTAATAAAATACCAAGATTAGGAATATAATTTCGAGCATAGTTGAGAATTCCTAACCATGAACGGAGCCCTTGTTTTTCCTTTAGTTTTTCATCTGGGAAGTTTGCGATT
>NW_021531321.1:0-1762 GCF_001605985.2 Dendrobium catenatum | reverse complement strand
TATGTCCTAAATCAATTATTATTTAAAAGAAAAATTTCTAATTAATTAAATTTAATTTGTTAAATAAATAAATAAAAATAAAATAAAATAATAATAAATGAATATCACTAAGCTTTCTATGTTATATGTCTCTACCCTAAAGTGTACATGCATCCTAAGTTTAAGTTTTCTAAGACCCGGTTCTTAATTTTTTGTCCTTAAGTGTCACTACTGTTGTATGGGATAAAATTTGTTACTACTAACCCTTAGGATATTTTGTACATGTAAAGGGATTTAGGGATCTAAGAGCAAAAAGTAATCCTAATTAAATTGAAGTTACTACAAGGACCTAAAAGGGAAGGTTTCGCACAAACCACATCAAGGGGTCTCTAAAAGTTTTCTAAGTTTAGAAATACTCACAGTCACCAGGGGCTACGACCCGGTGGTTCCGCCCGTAGCGCCTCTACCCGGTTGGATAGAGGCGACTGACGTCATTAGCTCCTTGTACATTTGTTCACTCGACCGGTACAATTCCTCGTAGTTCATGCCAATAAAGAAAGGAAAATAAGGAAAAATATGGATTAGAAAGTTCATTTAATAAATAATAATGAAATAGTTAAAATTTTACTAAAAGTAAAGACGTACCTTTCTTCGGACTTGAACACTGGCTTGGCTGACTTGCTTTTTGAAACCTTTGTTTTTGGAAGTAAATTTTGTAATCTTCTAACATGTGTCTCAAGGCATGAAAAAAAAAGGAGTAGAAGGATCGAGAGAAAGAGGTGCTTTATTTTTTAACAATTTCATCCGAAACTATCAATTTCTATCATAAACAATTTTATTTTCCAATACATACTTAAAGCAACTCACTCTCTAACACCCTTCAAAACATACATTTTTCTTTTCCAAACTTCATACACTTTCATTTTTAAAACATATATCTTTCATTTTCTAAGGCTCACAAAATTACCTTCCTAAAACACATACAATTTACTTCTCCTTCCATACATTTCTCTTCACTACTCACATACACACTTCACTTTACTTTTCTAAAGTCCAAGCACTTTTCAACATACATTTATTCCACCTCTTAAAATACACATTCCAATTAGCAAAACACACAAGTTCCAATTTCGAAAATATACATTTACTACAAAATCAAATACTTTACTTTCACATATCTCATACAATACTTTTCTAACCTACACTTCTACTTTTAAAATATACAATTACCACTTAAAGCGTACACATGATCACATGATTCACTTTTTCACAATCATCCATACACATCACTATCCACATACACATACTTTGCTTTCACTACACCTTTACACACTTGGTAATACACAAACATATTTTTCAATACATATACTCTCCATTTTTATACATTATCTTTCAACTTAGATACAAACTCTATTTCCCAAAATTTATAAAGTCTTTTAACATAGAACAAATAACATTTTTTATTGGAATTACAAACATTTATGAGTGAAACAAAAAGCAAATACGTAATTTAAAGCGTTGAATATACTCATGAAGCAAGATATCTTATAAAGATGTAATCTCCAATTAGTGTTAATTTTGCTCAAAAATGTTATGGAAATAAATTCAGCAAAAACATGCTCTTCAGCTTGCCTTACTAAGATATCAACAACTTGTTTAAAATCAGAAGACACTTATTCTTTTCAACATCCATACAGATTTTCATACAAATATGAAGAGAAATCTATTAAAAAATGTATATTAATTGCTCTAAAAATCAACAAAGAAATTATACATAATCTAT
>NW_021531320.1:0-252 GCF_001605985.2 Dendrobium catenatum | reverse complement strand
ATTATTTTTGTGATGTATTTGCCTCCCCCCCTCTCAAAATTGAAGCCGGTTCCTCCCCTGCTGTGAGGAGACTAGACGCAGAATGTCGTCCGGAGACCAACCAAAATGGGCGACGTCAACGGTACCGAGCCGTGGTTCCGAGCACAGGGGTGATGTGGCACATTCTGGTTGATCTCTGGATGACATTTGGCGTCCGCACTTTATAACTAATCCCACATGAGGGAGAAATTATTACGTGCGGAGTCTGAACGT
>NW_021531319.1:0-1304 GCF_001605985.2 Dendrobium catenatum | reverse complement strand
TGCCAAAGCAGATTGCTTGGCCAAATTGGCCAAGGAAATGGCGAATACCAACGAGGAGAGACCTATATATATCGGAGTTTATAACCGTCGGGTATTGGAACCCGCCCTGTTTGCACTTCCCGCGGGCAGAAGAAGTATCAGATTTAAGCAAACGAGATACAACTCCGAGTGACCCTCAACCTCTTCACCAGATTATTATGGAAAACTATCCAGAAGGATATCATATAGCCAAGCGACGTAAAGCTAGCCAAGCTTCAGAATCGTGGTTGCATTGTTTAGAAGTTGAAGTAGAAGATGATTGGAGGCAACCCTTCATCGAATATTTCAAAGAAAGCAAACTCCCAACAGATAAATCTCTTGCCAAGCAAATTAGGAAGAGAGCATGACGGTATGCATTTGTTAACGACGCATTGTACCGACGAGCTTTTGATCAAATGTGGCTAAGATGCCTAGGGACCAAGGAAGCTGATAGAGTGGTGACAGAAGTTCACGAAGGACTTTGTGGTGCACATCAGTCAGGTCCCAAGATGGCGGCTAAAATTAAAAGAATGGGTTATTATTGGCCAACAATGGTGAGGGATAGTATCGACCACGCTAAGAGGTGTCACGAGTGTCAAATCCACGGTGATGTTATACATCAACCTCCAAATCCTCTGCACCCAACAATAGCATCATGGCTATTCGAATGCTGGGGCACAGATATAATCAGACCGATAGATCCGCCATCATCAGCCGGGCACTGCTTTATTTTGGCAGCTACAGACTACTTCTCGAAGTGGGCAGAGGCGGCTTCATTTAAAGAGGTCACATCCGACCATGTGATCAACTTCTTTACCCACAACTTTGTCTACAGATTTGGTGTTCCGCGTCGCATAATCTCTGATAACGGCACAACATTCAAAAGCACCAAAATTTACAAGTTTGTAGATCGACACAAGATCGATTGGAGGTATTCATCAATATACAATCCAAGAGCAAATGACTTGGCAGAAGCCTTTAACAAGACGCTGGTGAAATTGTTGAAGAAGATCCTTACCAAGAATAAAAGGGAGTGGCACACGAAGATGGCAGAAGCGCTATGGGCCTATCGTACAACTTGCAAAACGCCAACCAAAGCCACTCCTTATTCACTTGTATTCGAAGTTGAAGCAGTGTTGCCATTAGAGATTGAACTGCCGTCACTTCGAGTGGCAATTCAGCACGATCTAACCCAGGAACAAAATGCTCGCCTAAGAATGGAGGAACTTGATGCACTCGATGAGATTAAACTGCAAGCTCAACAGAACTTGGAGATCTATCAAGCA
>NW_021531318.1:0-256 GCF_001605985.2 Dendrobium catenatum | reverse complement strand
TAATTAAATATTGGTTTTCAATTAAAATTAAATTAATATTTGATTTGATGTCTGATCAAGAGGGTTTTAATTTTAATTGATTAAAGACATTATTCTAGTCAGTTAGAGTTCTTTTTTGTATTTTTTGGATTTAAATGTGATTTATTGTAATTTTTGGAAATTTTAAAGTCCTTAATAAGGCTGATTTTGATTTACTTAGTTTTCTAAGTTAATGACCTCCAAATTGGATGCAATTTTCACCTAAGGTGTACAATAT
>NW_021531317.1:0-441 GCF_001605985.2 Dendrobium catenatum | reverse complement strand
GTCATCTTCATGGATTTATGGCAAAAGTAGATTTTGGCAAGGTTGTCCACTTTCACCTTTCTTCTTTTTTTGTGCTCTCGACTTATTTCAAATGTATCTCATCAAAGAAATAATACACTTGGTATTCGTAATTGTATAGGAGGTCCATGGATTTCTCACTTATTATATGCTGATGGCATGTTGATCTTCTCGGAAGCTAAAGTTGGAGCGGTGAGGGAAACCAAAGGTATTTTATCCAATTTTTGTCATTGGACTAGACAAAGGATAAATACTAGAAAATCTATTACTTTTTTTGGAAGTTTGTTAAGAAAAATAGGAGGAGGGTCATAAATCAGATTATGGGCTTCAATGAAGTTATGGAACTTATGTACCTTGGAGTAAAATTGGTGATTAGAAGAGCATGGTGGCGAGAAAAATTATGTCACACCACGCAGATTTTGA
>NW_021531316.1:0-348 GCF_001605985.2 Dendrobium catenatum | reverse complement strand
TCCATGTTTTAGTTATGATAATATTGATATCAAAGAGTTTAAATTGTAATAATTTTATCCGATATCAATATAAGTTTCAATGTTTTTGTAGTTAAATGTTTTAGAAATGTGTGTTAGACTTTATGACATTCATTTTATTTTAATCTTAATAATGCTTTATTTAACTTGTAAATTTAAATTAATTTCATTAGAAAATATGATTTTTCTAAATTTAAGACATGCTTATAAATTGATATACTTTGAATTTTGAATTCCATGTCTCTTATTTAGACTATATTATCTTGATATTATTATTGCAATTTAGATGTTTTTTTATTTTATATTTCTCTTTTCAATTAGTATTTATGC
>NW_021531315.1:0-230 GCF_001605985.2 Dendrobium catenatum | reverse complement strand
AATGCAGCCTACTGCTCCGCGGGGGTCGACGCTTGCTGTACGATGCTATCGAGTTCCCCCCAGAATTCATCAGCCAGTACAGGCGCTTGCTGGGGTTCCTCCTCTACTGGGGGAGCTGCCTGGTCATCCATCATCGGCTGCCATTTTGTTAGAATAATGCATGTTCTTCCGAAAGAAATGTGACCATTTACCCAGACTCTCACCAGGTCCTCTTCAAGATCGAACCTTAT
>NW_021531314.1:0-264 GCF_001605985.2 Dendrobium catenatum | reverse complement strand
GCTGACACGTGGATCGTCCAGGACGATCCAGTGTATCGGCCAGGATGATGCACATAAAATGCATCTATCATACAAATATACCATTTGCTAGGACTATCACCATGAGTTTGATCAAATCGTCCAGGACAATATAGGATCGTCCAGAACGATGAGTTACAGCAAGCACAGAAAAAGGTCAGCATATGGATTTTGAATAGAATTTGTCATATCGTCGAGGACGATAAAAATATCGGCCAGGATGATGTGACTAGAAATTGAAATCAA
>NW_021531313.1:0-468 GCF_001605985.2 Dendrobium catenatum | reverse complement strand
GTTATGTGATGCATGCTGTGTTGGGGGTTGACTAGGTGGGGTTGAAGTGAGAGATGCAATTTATTTTTCTAATTCTTTGATTCTTTCTTGAAAAGTGTTATTTGATATGTCAATCCATGAACTTCTATTTTTAACAAATGCTCACTGTGATCTACTTCTAATGCAAGTTTGTCTAATCTATGAAAAGCCTATTCTAGTTCAACATGAGTGGTTTTCAAGGTTTCATGCATTTTAGTTAGTTCAATATGCTTCTTGTTTAATGCATCATACTCATCAAGAAGTAGCATGTGATCACGATCTAAATCAGAATTTTCCTTAAACAACTTAGCATGCTTGATTTGTATGGAACTAAATTCAATATTAAGCTTGGTATGCATCATTTTCAACTTCCTATATGAGTCATGAATATTCTTAGAAATAAGTAACAATTCTTCATATGAAAGTTGACATACCTCATCTTGATCTAGT
>NW_021531312.1:0-270 GCF_001605985.2 Dendrobium catenatum | reverse complement strand
ATTTTAAGAATATTTGTTTTTTACTAGATCAAGGAACGTTTTTTTTCCTTTTATTTGTTTTGTTTTTTATTTGTGCCTCCTCTCTTTTGGATAATGTCAAAGGGGGAGAACGTAATATTGAATTTGTATCTTTTTTTTTTCTTTTAAAAAAATTAAAAATAATAAAAAAAATTTTTATTTCCCCTATTTTTTTAAAAAAGGATTTATTCTAGTGAGGGGGAGATTAGGTGAAATTGCTTCCTCTTTGCAAATTCAAATTGAAATGTTTGC
>NW_021531311.1:0-466 GCF_001605985.2 Dendrobium catenatum | reverse complement strand
ATCGAGTTTAGTCACAGACAACTTTAAAACTTGGTAACCTAAAGATGTTGTTCTACATTATGGTACTGAGCGTGGTAACTATAGCAGCCCGCTCGGTGCAGAGTAGTACTGAGCGGTCATACCGAGAGTTACCGACTATTATTACATGAGATTTCATTCAATCTTAACATTAATTTTATATTGTAAAAATCACAAATAATCCTTAATACACATCTTTTAAAAAGTTTAACAATATTTGAAACCTCTATATAACTGTGTACCGAGCAGCGGTACGCAACGGTACTGCGCTTAATAATTCTATTTCCAACATACATTTTCTAATAAAATATGCGAGAATATGTTTTTACACACTATATTAAAAGTTCCAAACCAAACCCTAAACCTAAACATTTGATTTACAGAGTTTTTTAACAGGAAAATAGATCCCACATATCCGAGCCTCCGGAATACTTATATACTCGCAACA
>NW_021531310.1:0-289 GCF_001605985.2 Dendrobium catenatum | reverse complement strand
CTCGAACCGAAAATCTCATTTTTCACTCCAAAATGCAATGTAAAAAAAATGGTCTAATTCATCTCCAATCGAACTCCATTTTACGCCCGGGTAACCGTCTTTCTCCTTCGCACGTTTCTTTGGCAAATCTGGTAGAGACAGAAAAAAAACGTAGGTGAACGGTGCAACGTCAATATTGACGTGGCACTGTTCACCCGCAACCAAATACCGAAAGTTTTGTCGTTCGGCTCAAGCTCACGAGCGAAGCCATTAATGCGTGTGGAGTTCGTTTGGAGAAGGCCTTAGATAT
>NW_021531309.1:0-205 GCF_001605985.2 Dendrobium catenatum | reverse complement strand
TCATTGGTGGAACTTCAGAGAAAGCATATATTCTAACTTCAAGCAACCAAATCAGACCTACAAGGCCTTCTTTGTTAATAATTCAAAAGTAAATGATACTTTATCTAACATGCATATGCAAAGAATATTATAAATTTTTGCAGACATGATCGATCATGAAATGATTGCATTGTTTAACTATCATTGAAATTGTAGGGGTTTGGAG
>NW_021531308.1:0-295 GCF_001605985.2 Dendrobium catenatum | reverse complement strand
AAGTCGTAGTAAATTTGGAACTTAGTGAACTACACCTTGCATAACAAATTATCATAAGAGCTGTATTGTTTATAATTTTAAAGGCAAAAACAAATGCATGAAGGGAGAAATTAGGTCCAAAGCAAGCTCACTAAGATTCTGTCAATTGTTCTCAATCTTGCATCATTGTTTATTAACATTATTTGGGAACTTCAACTTCCATCAAATAAACTAAGTAAAAATAGTCGTTCATTTTATTGTTCAACAAAAAATAATACACTTTGAAAGAGATTGCAATGGATGATGAATTTCTTAA
>NW_021531307.1:469598-638416 GCF_001605985.2 Dendrobium catenatum | reverse complement strand
ATTTAGGCTTAACAACCTAATTACTAGACTCAACACTAGCAAGAAGAAGGTAGAGGAGAAACCAATTGTGAAGAAGGGCAAGAAGAAATTTCAAAGAGCTTTCTGGGCAGACTCTTCATAGAAGAAAAAGGAAGAGGAAGTCACTAATCTGTGCTTAATGGCTGATAACCTTTATGAGTCAGATCAAGAGGAGGTATGTGACTTGACTTATGATGAACTTTTTGAAGTTTCTGAACACATGTGTGATGCAGATAGGAAATTAAAAAAATGCATACTAGTCTAAGCTTAGAATTTCAAGAACTACAAAAGCAACATGAAATCCTTAGGAAAGATCATGCTTTAATTGATGACAACCACAAAAAATTGCTTGATGAATTTGATGACTTGAATAAAAATCATGAAATGTTAAAGACATCCTTTGCAGTACTTCAAATTGAAATCAAGAATAATAAGGATGAATCAAAGAGCAAAATATATACAATAAATTATACAAATCAAATTTCGGAAGATATGAATTCATTTTATAGATTGAAGATTATAAAGCTCTCGAGGATAATAGGATACCCCATAAACTTGAGATTTCACTAATCCTATTTTTTATCCTAAATTTATGCAATTCCTAAATAGAAAAAGGAATAGTAGAAGACTTAGGAATCCTTTTCCAAAAGTTAAATGTAATAATTGTGGATTGATTGGACACATAGCTCATACATGTACTTTGAAGAAGAAATCTTATTTCGTGTGGAAACCTAAGATGCATAAACCTAGACATATCATGCATGCATCTCTTTATAAATTGCCAAAAGGAGAACCCAAACTCAAAGGAGAACCCAAAAAGAGAACTTGTTTGTGTTCTCAGGTCTAACATTTGATATTCTTGTAGGGTCGCTCTCACACAAGACCTCGTGAGAGCATATGGTAATTGGACAGTGGATGTTCAAAGTATATGACTGGAGATACTGCACAATTCATATCGCTGGAAGTCAGGAGTGGAGGCATGGTTAAACTTAGAGATAACACCACAAGGAAGGTAGTTGGGTCAGGTATGATTGGAAATCTTAAGAACTTTTTTATTAAAAATGTGTTATTGGTAGAAGGCTTAAAGCATAATTTGTTAAGTATAAGCCAGCTATGTGATAAATGATACTATGTAAAATTTTTTCCAACTAGTTGCATATTAAGCCTAAATGAAAATTATGTTTTAAATGATATAAGAGTAAATAACATGTATATGCTAGATTTGAATTGCATTAAAACTCCAACTGCTTTTTGTTTAAAAACTATTTCTGATGAGTCAAGGCTTTGGCATAGGAGATTTTGTCACACTTAGCATGAAAAACCTTAGGAGGATTACCCAAAAGAACCTAGTGAGAGGTATACCAAAACTAGACTTTACTAAGGACCACCTTTGTGATCTATGTCAATTAAGAAAATAAGTGAAGTCTTCTTTTCAGTCTAATAAGGATCTTAGAACTAGTAAACCATTGGTGATTTTGTATATGGATCTTCTTGGACCAGTTGGAACTGTAAGTCTAGGAGGAAAGTTATACGGAATTGTGATTGAGGATGATTACTCTAGATTCATGTGGGTTAGATTTCTATTTCATAAGAGTGAATCATTTGAGGAATTTAAAAACTTGTTAACTTGGATCAAAGAAAGCTAGGATGTGAAATTATGACTATATAAAGTGATCATGGAGGAGAATTTGAGTATGTAAGATTTGATAATTTTTGTAAGGAAAAAAGAATTGATCACAACTTTTCTGCATCTATAACCCCTCAGCAGAATGGTTTAGTCGAAAGGAAAAACAAAACATTAATAGAAGTCGTCTGAGCCATGTTGGCAGAATACTCTCTTCCTAAATATTTTTGGGCTGAGCTAGTTAGCACTGCAAGTTATTTTCTAAATAGGGTGAATATGAGATCTAAATTAAATAAAACACCCTATGAGTTGCTAAAAGGAAGAACACCTAATTTGCCATATTTGCAAGTTTTTGGTTGCAAGGTATTTATTCATAACAATGGAAAATCTATCTTAGGAAAATTTGATCCAAAATCAGATGAAAGAATTTTTGTAGGATACTCAAGTGTTGGAAAATCTTATAGAGTATTCAACAAAAGAACTTTGGTAATTGAGGAGACCATACATGTTGTATTTGATGAATCTGGAATTTTGGAATAGCCAAATGTTGTAGAAGAAGAGATTGAGATTAACTCCCAAAAGATAGATAAAATAAATTTGGAAGAAAATTTGGAGATAGAAAACCCTTTGCCTAAAGATTTGAGATTTTCTAAAAAACACCCAAAGGAGTTGATAATAGGTGAACCTAGTGAGGGTGTAAGGACTAAGCGTGGACTAAATAAGGAAGTCAATCATTCAGCCTTCATTTCAACCATATAACCCACAAATATTGATCAAGTACTTTTGAATGAATTTTGGATTTTGACTATACAAGAAGAGTTAAATAAATTTGTATAAAATAAAGTTTTGGAATTGAATGTAAGGCCAAAGGATTAAAGTGTAGTTGAAACTAAGTGGGTATTCAAAAATAAAATGAATGACTCAGGAGTTGTCATTATAAATAAGGCAATATTAATTGCTAAGGGATATAATCAGATTGAAGGGATTGATTTTAAGGAGACTTTTACCCCTGTAGCTAGACATAAAGCAATTAGCATTTTGTTAGCCTTTGTCTATTTTAGAGGATTTAAATTGTATCAAATGGATGTAAAAAGTGCCTTTTAAATGGGGTAATTCAAGAAGATGTTTTTGCAGAACAAACTCCAGGTTTTGAAAATTCTAAATACGAAAATCAGATATTCAAATTGAAAAAGGCATTATATGGATTGAAACAGGCATGTAGGGCTTGGTATGAGAGATTGAACACCTTTCTAATTGAAAGATCATTTGAAAAAGGAAGTGTGGATACACCTATCTTTTTGAAGAAATTTGGAAAGGATATACTCATTATACAAATTTAAGTTGATGACATCATCTTTAGATCTTCAAATAAAAATCTTTGTAATGATTTTTCTAAAACAATGAGTAGTGAATTTGAAATGAGTTTAATGGGAGACTTAAGTTACTTTTTAGGCTTTAGCATTAAGAAAATTGAGGAGGGTATATTTCTTAATTAGTCAAAGTATATTAATGACATCCTCAAAAAGTATGAAATGGACAATGTTAAACATGTTAGTACACCTATGAGTTTCTCAGTTCAGTTAGATAAGGACCCTAAGAGAAAATCTATTGATCAAAAGAAATTTAGAGGGATAATTAGATCTTTGCTTTACTTGACAGCTAGCCGGCCCGATATCATATTTAGTATTTGTTTATGTGCTAGATTTCAATCAGATCCAAAAGAATCACATTTGACATAATTTTAAGATATATGTTAGGAACTCAGAACTTAGGAATTTGATATCCTAAGTTTAGATCTTCATTTGAAATAATTAGTTATTCAGATTCTGACTTTGCAGGTTATAGGGTGGATAGAAAGAGCACTTATGGAACATGTCAGTTTATTGAAAATTCTTTAGCCTCTTGGTCTAGTAGAAAATAAAATTTAGTAGCCCTATCTACTGCTGAAGCTGAATATATTATATTAGAAAGTTGTGTGACAAAAGTACTTTGGTTGAAATAAAAGTTGATTGATTTAGGATTAAATATAGGCACTATTCTAATTTATTGTGATATCACTAGTTCTATTTGTATTTCTAAAAATCCTATTCAACATTCAATAACCAAACATATAGACATCAGGCATCATTTCATAAGAGATCATGTATCCAAAGGAGAAATTAAACTCATTCATGTTTCTACAGAAAATCAACTTGTAGACATTTTTACAAAACCATTAGCCTTTGATACTTTTAGTGCATTAAGAACAAGGCTGGGGGTGATTGATTTGAATGCTTAATTAAAATATTTCTGCAACATTGATGTGTGTTTTTCTAGTTAGTATTTTTATGTATATTTGTGATTTAGTGATTTTTATGTTTTTTTATTGAGTTTGTATTTTTATTTTAATTTTTTTTTATTATTGAGTTTGTATTTCAATTTTATAAAATTCTCACATCTAGACTTTTGATTTGCATGTTTTTGAAAAATTAAGTGAAAATTGTCTAGGACGAAATTATTTTCGTACGGTGCAAATTGTGTAGTGTGTTAACTGTCAAATTTGAACGATTTGCATACAATTTTTCAGTTTTTATCTTTAACTTCATCTGTACAATCATCACGATCGTTTGGACAAAATTTTCAAATGTCTGTATGATTGATTGAAAGTTAAACGAATAAGGTCATTTTTAATATTATATTCGTACGTACGAACCTTTGGTTCATCCGAACGAACGTTTGGCGATTTGATGTGGGGGATGGTTTAAAATGCCATCAAAATGATCTTTAATGTCTGATCGTCTAGGACGAACACCTGTTCATTTGTATGATCATTTGGTCAAAAGTCTGTACGAATCAATGCATCATTACTTGTGTAATTACGAAAAGCCGTTTCTTTTTTAGACTCATTCGTTCATCCATACAAAATTTTTTGTATGGGACGGACTAAATTTTGTACGGACGGGATAAAAGTAATTTCGTCTGTACGAGCAGTCATATTTCATTAAATTGATAGGCTTTGAACTCAACAGTCATCACTCACACATCCCTTTCAGACCTCTTTTTTCTTTTAGATCTTATCTATGGCAAGCTCAAGAAAACGACAAAAGGTTCTAGCCAAGGGTCCACCCAAGAACAAAAGTGATCATTTTCTTTCCAAAGCCAATAAAAAGTCATTTTCTAGATTTTCCTTTGCTAAGATCACCCCTTCTAGAGTTCTTATTCTAGAACAACAGACCTTTTAGGTAATGAACTTGTTTGCTTCCACTCAATTTGGTCTCATTCTCACACTAGTCCACTTCAACAACAAAGAGATCTTTCACTACTTCCTAGCAAACATGTCTTTCAATTCTGACCATTCTGTGATTAGTTCTTATATTTTTAAAAAGAACGTAGAAATCACAAAGGCAGACTTTGGAATTTTTCTGAACTTAAGAACTGAAGGGATTATTGCCCATACCTTAACCACTACTTTTGATTTTGACTGGACTGAAATTAATGAAGTGATTAGAGGAATTATATTTAAGGAGCATATGCCTAAAGTGTCCTCTCTTGTTCGCAATGCTCGTATCATCCAGCATGTTCTTCGAACCTCCATAATTCCTAAAGCTGGTGATAGAGCCAACATTACTCTTCTTCTTTCTACAGTAACCTACTTGATTATGACTGACCAACCTATAGATGAAGACCAACTAATCCTTGGCTATCTTTATGGACTTTATGAAATTGGTCATGTCACCCATAAAAGAAAGAAGAACATTTCCTTAGGACATCTTGTTGCCTACATTTTGGAGAAGAAGTGTGAATTGGTTCATCAAGTTCATGATTTTGAAGAACCTCTCTACTACAATGACGGATCTTTCAGAGAAATTTTCAATAAAGATGAACCACGTAAAACACATGTTATTAGTGACTTAGAGGAGGAACTTGAACCTGTACCTGCTAGTGAACCAAATTACAAAGATTTGGTTCAGAGATTTGATCGTTTAGAGTCTCATTTTGATCAAAGATTTGATCAAATTGAAACTCACTTACAGCAGCAGGATGTTCAGTACAATCAAGACATGGGATATATGTGAGAACAGATAAATGATATAAGTTTAACTATACTCATGATAAGTAGTTATTTTAATTTCTTCAGTACTGTACCTCCTCCTCCTCCTCCAGATCAGGACCCATCAGAGTGACTCATGTACTTGCTTATGATTTCTTCAGTTGATGTGATTGTGATGTAGTAGATTGTGATGTGATATGTTTTAGTTATGTGTTAGTTTTATTTTATGTTTTATGTAGTATTGATATCAAATTTCACTGAATGTAATATTCTCTTTTATGATATCAATATAAGTTATCTTGTCTTGATTTTAATCTTGTTTTGATATATGTGTTAGCCTATATGACAATCATTAAAATTTTTGATCTTAGGAGTGTTATACCTTGAAGTGCAACACAAAATTAAATTCATTAGAAAAATCAAAATTTTCTAAATTTAAATTTTGCTTATAACTTGATGTAATTAAGATTGTCAATTTCATGTCTCTTATTAGACTATATTAATTTTTAATATTATTATTGCAATTATGATGTTTTCTTATTTTGTATTTCCCTTATCAATAAATATTGATGTACATATAAATATTTGAAAGTTTTTATTATTGATTTTGGAAAGATCAATATTACTCTTGAAAAAAGTACAAATATACAAAAATCAAAAAGAATGCGCAATGGTTCACAATTTGAAAAAGAGGCACAAAATAATCCCACAAGTAAAAAGATGCACAAAAATGTGCCCCAACTATTGAAAAAGATGTGCAAAGAGCCACATATGATAGTTATTTTTTTCCACAATCTTTTAATCTCTTAATTCAAATTGATCTTCTGTACATTTATATTTCGTATTGAAATTTGAAATATATAAATTTTATATTCATCCTTTATGCAATGATATTCTTCAACTTAATGTCTAAACTGATTCATATTTTTATATATACTTTTTATTATCATTGTTATATCTCTTCTTAAATTCTATGAATCATTTTTACTTGCCAAATGATTTAATTTTATTTGCAAAATTTATTTCAATCACTTTCAAGGATCAATTATCAAAGGATTATCATATAACTACTTACATTTCTGGTCTTTTTCTTCTCTTTTTGTTGTTGTCAAAAAGAGGGAGAAAATATTGTTCATATTATTGTTCTTTAACATATTATTGTTTTGTATTGTATTTTTATTTCGTATCATATCTGTTGTATTAAAAAAAGGAGAAAAAGATACATTTGTTGTGCAATGCCTACTTATTTTCATACGTTCTTCAATTAAGGGGGAGTTTAGGAGATTCGTAGAATTTGAAAATTAAACAAATAATAATTATTTTGCCATAATCAAAAAGGGGGAGATTGTTAAGAGAGATGCTATTTACATGTTTTATCTTCTAACAACTTGTATAGTTTTGATGATTCCAAATATTATTGTTTTAAGTTTTGTTTTTCTCCTAAAATTTTTTGGAAAAATTGTTTTTGCTTGTTTGTGGACTAACATTTCAGGATAATCGAACTCTAGACTAATGAAGACTTCAAATCAACATTCAGCATGAGATAATTTGTAAATTTAAGTTTGTAATTTTTATTGTTATTTAGTTTGAGAAAATATGTATTTAATTGAATAAGCTTCGCACACACACACTTGGGGAGATATTTAAAAATCACACTGATCGTACGAGATGAACCTTGTTCATATGGGACGATCAAGTCAGTTAATCCCCTTAGATGAGCAATGGAACGAATAAAAAGTGAGAAAATTTTTCTAAGTCCTGATCGTCCAGACGAATTTCTTAATTCGTCCCGGGATGATCTGCTTTAGATTCTCACTTTGTGCTGAATAGTCCAGACGATTCATCCTGTTCGTGCCAGGATGAAATGCTCTCTGAAAAATTTTTGTCCATACGAGCTCTTATTAGTCCAAGGATGAAATGCTCTATGGAATATTTTCATCCAGACGAAATCCTATTCGTCCCAAGACAAAATGCTCTCTAGAAAATTTTCATCCAGATGAGCTTCTATTAGTCACAGGATGAAATGCTCTCTGGAAAATTTTTGTCCAGACGAACTCCCATTCGTCCCAAGACAAAATGCTCTGTCTTTTAAAATTTTGGTAACATCCTGCAGTTTGTCGAAACCAACCCATGAAATAATTGTTCATACCGGACGAACATAGTTTGTAGGGACGATGATCGGGTACGAAGTCAGTTCGTACCTGACTTTGTACCTTTATACATTAGGTTCACATGCAACTGATTTAAGTAGATTCGTACGGGACGATCTGACGATTGTACGGGATGATCCACTATATACAGACTTAAAAATCTGCAGTCTTTGGACAATTTTTTGTGTCTTTCCTATATAAACTACAAATAAAACTATCTCTTAATCTTTTTGCCTACTGATCTTCATGCCAATTGAAGGGAGAGTCAAGGAGAGAGTGTGAGAGAGTGTTTGAAGGAGGATTCTTACTACTGGAGCGTGAAGGTTACACTTGGTACTCAAAGGTAAGATTCTCCACTTATGGTTTGTGATTATTTCACTCTTTTCTCTCATCCTTCTAGATTTCTTGTGATAAGATCTATCAAGAAGATCCGGTTCTCTGACGACACTTGGAGAGTGTGAACAGACGAAGGGTTCTCTGCCTACACTTGGAGAGTGTGAACAGCCGAAGGGTTTTCTGCCCACACTTGGAGAGTGTGAAAGGACGACAGGTTTTCTGCCCACTCTTGGAGAGTGTGAAAGGATGAAGTGTCTCTGCCTACACCGGGAGAGTGTGAAAGGACAAACAGTTCTCTGCCAACACTTAGAGAGTGTAAAAGGATGATGGTTCTCTGCTGCACCGGGTAGTGGTGGAAGAGAGTTTTATAAAGGCTTCTCCGCCTTGCTATAGGTGTCAAAGAAGAGTCACTAGTGGTATTAGTGCAATACTCGGAGGGTGCCTCCGGGGACTAGATGTAGGTCGTGTTTGACCGAACCACTATAAAACTTGTGTCTTTCATTTTTTTCCGCTGCTTTTATTTTTACTGTTTTAACTTGTGGTTGAAAAATGTTTTCTATAAAATTCACTAAAGTTATTTTCGGTACAAAATTTTTAAAAGAGGGATAAATTTATAATTACCAATTCACCTCCCCCCCACTTGGTTAGCCGCTGGGACATAAGCTTATATTTAACAAACTAATTCATATTAAATAAGTTTCAGCAGAAACACGGATATAATCTTCGCAAAGCAAAGCACAGAAATAATAGTTCAAGTATTTTTCATTCAGTTGAGCTAAATCACTATCCTTAGAAGTCCATTCAATGAAAGGAAGTATAATATTAATATCATTAGTTTTACGAGATAAAGGTGAATAACCTTCTTGCGATAGTCAATCGATTGTAAAAATATTGATCTACAAGTTTTCTAAAAATCAAAAGGAATATTTTCAAACAAAGGTGGTCGAGTAAAAAAATACCCTTCCGCAGTATTACGATACCAAAGTTAGCCATGTATACAAATTTATAAGTTTTCAAAAACTTGATTTTATGAATCCCGCTCTAATACTACTTTAAAGTTCGTCAGGGATGTTAAGCCCTAATGAACTAGTCCCAAGGCTAACCATAAGGGGGGTGAATTAGTATTTAAAAATTTATCCAAACAAAATCACAAACACAACCAAACAATCACCACAAAAATTAAAATGCGGAAATTTAATGCAGAAGTACAATAAGAAAGAATACACCAGATTTTAGGGTGGTTCAATCAACTTGACCTATGTCCACTCCCCGAAGCCTCTCCTCTAGGTATTGCACTAAACTCAGTGTCTCTCCTTTTGTGCCCAGAGCAAGGTGGAGAAGCCCGTACAAAAATTCCTTTCCACCGAACCCGGTGAGGCAGAGAATCTAACTTCCTTTACTTCAACTCGAAGCAGGAAGAGAACCCAACTGCTTTTTCTTCCTCTAAAGCTGGCAGAGAACCCAACTCCTTTTGCTTCCTCTAGAAGAAGGCAGAGAACCCAACTCTTTTTTCTTTCTATAGAAGCAGGCAAGGCATTGAATCTTGATCAATTATTGATGAATTCCTCTCTCAAACCTCCAAGGACCCAGACACGATGACTGGAGAAGATGACCCAGATCCTTGCTTGGTGCAACCTTTTTGAAATCCCTCATAAATTCCCCCTCACAAAATCCTCTCTCTCTCTCTCCCTTGCTTTCCCTCTCCTCTTAGCTCTTTCAGTTCAGGATAGCAGCAAAAGATCTTTACTTGATAAAATAAAATATCTTTTAAATAAGGGCTCCAAATTAGCCCTAATTAGCAACTAATCATTAAATATCGTCTTAGATAATATTATATCGTCATGTACAGTTAGTTCAACTCGATGAATATCATCCAGACCATTACCTTGGATGGATATCTAGATGATGGAAAAATAACTAGATCGCCCGGTCCTATTAGTTCAATTAGATTCATATCATCCAAAGCATCACCCTAAATGGATATTTAGATGATGACAAAATAACTTGATCATCCAGGCTAATCTCAAGATCATCTAAGCCAATCTCAAGATCATCTAGATGAATAGTTTAATTTAGTACATATAATCCAAAGCATCGCCCTGAATGTAGCAAGGCTGATTATTGATCGTCCAGGAAGAATTAAGGTTTGTGAACTGATCGTCCCGATCCTCTAGGCCGATATGATTGAGCAATCAAACCTTAATTATTTTCCTTAATTAATAGATTAATTGAGGCATAATTACACTACATTGTCTATGATGATGTTCAAAAATAAAAGATGCCTAAATAGATATGGTGGCTGATTCTTTTTGATTTGAGCTAATCATCCCGGAAGATACTAATATCATCCTAGAAGATTTACTTAATTGTGGCTGCCTTAACCACGATGTCCTAATTAGGGTTTCTATTTTAACTAATCATCTAGGCCAATTTCAGGATCATCTCAGATGATGTCATTAAAATAGAAAACACAAATCAAATAAATAGAAATTTTTCCCCCAAGTGTGTATGTGCAAGGTTACTTAGCATAAGGACCCAGAATGTTATATTGGACTCACAAAAAGGTAAAAGACACTTTTTGTATATTACAAACTGACTCTGTCCTAATCTACCCAATCTTTAGCTGGTTTGATTTGTAATTTGATCTTGTGGACCTGAAATATTAGTAGGCAAAACAATCATTGAAAAATTGAAATATTTACTATCATCAAAATTATATTCCTTGAAATAGGATTTGCAATAGTATTGATATTATTAAAAAATGTTTTGAGGAGTTAGGGATGATATCTATAGCATATCCTAATTAGCCCCTTAACTTTATTTAGGGTGAATATGTTTGAGAAATTGTAATTAAAGTTTTAGACTCTTCTAATTTATTTCTAATGAAATGCATGCTGATCGATGCGATGAAATGCCTAAATTTGTATTAAATTGTTTTAAAAAGGCTCAAAGATTCATTTTTCCCTAGATATTACACAACATCCTTTTGGTTTAACTGCACTTAATTGGTCAGGTAGTCTGCTAGAAACCACAGGCAGTGAGGTGACTAGTAAGAAAGATAATGTAATAATATGCTTATGCAAACTCTTAGCAGTCCTGAGCTTACTTCTTAGTACATTAGTGTTTATATATATGCCTAAAGGTTTATTAAAATTTTAAGTAGAAAAAGTTTTAATCATTCCCTCAAGATCCTTCAATCATATCTGGGCTTAAAGAAAGATAAGAATGTCAGAAAAAACCTAAAAAAATAAGCAATTTCTAAAAAAAATCAATAGAAATAAATTAAATAAGTCAAATGTCCATTTAGAAGTTTCATATAATTACAACCTAGGTTCTATAGAAATAAAAAGTAGCCTGGTACCACTGACCACAACCCGTATTCTAATCCTCGATATGATGCAAGTGACTCTAAGTGGGATACTATTTTCCTTTATTTCTTTATCCTTCTACAAGCTCCTTAGATCTATCAGTTTTGAATATCCCTATAAAATGAAACTCATCTCCTTCTAATTTCTAAGGGGACTTAGCATTTTGAAGCTACAAAAAATTTGTCAATTTAAATCTTTGTTTTTTCACCTTAACTTTTAGCCCTGTATGAGTGTGGTCGCCTAAAAAACCTCATGTGAGTAACCAGTTTGTTCTTAACCTTATGGTAGCCTAACGTCCATCACATCAATTCACATATTGTAATATTAAATAAACACGCATCAATCAACTAATTTAACAAAAAACATGTAGTAAAAACTATGAAAAACCTGACACATAATTAGCAGGAAAGTAAACACCAGTCTAGCCTAGATCTAGATTCAGTTGTCGTAGAAAATATTCTAAAGTGTGTACAAAAGGTTGTGTGACTTGGATATGTCTTAGCTTGGGCAATTTGTAAAAGTTGTGTAGCACTTTGATTTATTGAAGGTTTAAGTGGATTTTGAATTTTAGTTTAAGTATGAATATCTCAAAGTTGATTATAAAATATATTTTAAGTATTAATTTATTACTAACTTGGTTTACACCAAGGCCAAAAAGTTTATTTCACTTTTCTTTAAGATATGTTAATAGCCTCATAAGCTTGGGTTTCCTAATAGTAAATAATATGAATTAATTAATTTAATTGGTTAATAAATAAGGAGATTAACACTTTTTATTACCTTAGTTAGTTGCAGATTTTAAAGGTTAAGTTAATTTAAATTTTACATTAATAATTTCAATGCATTTTTATAGTGGGCTCGAGGAACGAAACCTCCTTAGAACACAACACTACAGCTTGAGGTAGTTTAGCCTACAAACCAGGTTGATATAGTTGAATTAATGATTTTAATTTAGTAATTAATTTTCACTTAATTTTAAGGCTTTACACTCCATTGAATATATTCGTGGCATTATTACATTGGGCTCAAGAAACAAGGCCTCCTTAGGATACTTAGCCTCATAGCTTAAAGTAGTTCATCCTAAAAACTTCATCTTTGGAGTTCTTATTGTATATTAATGGGTTATTTGACTAATTTTATTAATCCAGATATATATATTTTTTTAATTTTAGTTAACTATTGAATTTTTAAATTTATTTGAATGATTTAATACATTAATTAATGGGTCAAAAGTTAAAATTTTAAATTAGAGTGATTTCTAGAATTTGGGTATTTTTCCTAAATACTAGACCATAAGATGAATAATTAGACTCTAAGTTTTCTCAATTTAAAATTTTCTACATTAAGTTATCCAATTTTGAAGTTTTGACCTAGATTTGACCTTGGATTTGCGAGAGAGATGACTTTTTGACTTTGACATATTTACGGTGGTTTGATATTTTAACGAAATACAAGACTTTGAATTTAATTGAAAGACATTATTAAGTTTGGTCAATTTTAAATTTTTTGGAATTACTTATGATATTTCAAAGTTTGGATAATTAAATGAATTTTTAAATTGGTTAATTAAGAAGGTTTTAATTATTTTGAACCAAAGTCATTTCAAATAAACTATTATAGGAGTGTTTCCAAGTGTTTTAAAATTATTTGAAACTTCAATAATTTTTTATTAATTAAATTAATTAATTAGTAGTTTTCACTAAAAGTTGAATTAGAGGTCCAATTAAGGGTCCTTTATTTTTTCAATGTGGAGGATTGAATTTTGGTCATTTTGATATATAGTTTTTATTTTTTTTTTATTTAAATTATATTTTGATAATTTTTTTATTTTTTTGGGTCCTTAAAAAGGTTAAAAAATGACCTACTTAATTTTCTGACCTAACTGGCTCAAAATCCAATGAAATGTAAACCTATGGTGTAAATTGTTTCTAAGCTCAATGCTATTAAGTTTTGCCCTTTTTGGGTGTTTAGAATTTCTTACAAATTTTCTAAGTTATCTAGATATGGTCTTTATTTTTTTCATAGGTGTCACTAGTATTCATTTACATTCCAATCTTTGTCTAATAAACCATGATACTAATTAAAGCTTACCATAGAAAATGCACAACTTAATTCTAAAAATTTAGATAGTTATAAAATTTCAAAGTTTGGGCCCAAAATGGACACATTGCTTTGAAATTTCTCACCATAGAAATCCATTGGACTTGTGAACCTAAAAAACTAGAGGGAATGCATAAGATTTCTAAAAAAATTTCACCAAAATTTATGTCCTATTTGACCACCAGATTGTTAGAAAATTACAAAAATTATAATTCAAATAAATAAGAATAACTTGTAATCCATTTGACAAATTAACTTAATTTTTATTATAATAAATAGTAGACTGAATTACCTTTCCAATGACACTAAAAAAAACAAATTTGGTGAAAGAATGAAATTAGTGTGAATTTTTTAAATTTCTAACCTTTTTTTAAAAATTTTAATCAATTTTCATCAAACCAGCCATCAACGCTGTCGATTCCAATCATTGGCAATGATTGGAAATGCAGCGCTACACCACTGAAGCTGAGAACACATGTTGAGTGTTGAATTGATGACTTAACCACGTCGAATCAGATTTGTGTTGTCTAATTTGTGTTGATTGATCGGACGAATAAAATTATGTCGCACATCCATCAGAATCAAAACTTCACATGATCTAATCCCACAATCTTCTGTGGTTTTGTCTTTGTGATGTGGCCTTTGTGGAGTCATCGTTCTCGCTAAATGAAGGATCGCACGACTCTAATTCAACTAGAAGAAAATAATTCAATTTGAACTAAAAAATTGAAACACCCATAACTTAAAAATAACTCATCGAAATTTAATGAAATTTGAAACATAGATTAATGGTAACATAATCTTGCAATGCTTGGAATTTTCTATTGTTTAAAATTTAAATCTAAACTTAAAGTTAAGATATCTTATAATGCAGTGGGTGGATTTCTAAAAATTTTGGTACTATTTGCTCCTCTTGAAGTTCTCTACAACTTTGTTGAATACTGTAGAAGCTTTAGAAGGATGGATTTAAAGTTGTTGATGAAAAACCTCTTTTTCTCATTACCTTTTTCTCTCCTCACTAAAATAGTGATCTTAGTCTTGGATATGGTGAGTGAATGCTTGGGAAAGCCTTAGGAAGGGATGAAGATGATGGGGAATGGTTTTGGAGAGCTAGTTATTGCTAGAGCTCAGTTTTTTTCAAAATGAGAATGACTAAAGGGTATTAGGTCAAGTTTGCCTCACTTAACCATGACCATTTGAATTGAATGGCCTTAATTCATTTGGGAATATCTTAGATTGATGGCAAGTGTCCCCTAGGATACTCTAAACCAAGGGAAAGCTGGTGGGATGGAAGGAACTCTCTTGGTCCATGGGGATGGGGACTATACCCTTTTCAACCCATTTGGCTAAACCCAAGAAAATTATGATTTAAGGAGCTTTGGACCTCTTAAGGAGGAAAATTTGGCACTTTACATCAAGTAAGAGTTGGTCTTGAAATGATATATGGATTGACAAGGTGGCATGGATAATTAAACTCAAATGAGTGTTGTTTTAATCATTTGACTGGTTAAACCAGTAAAAGGGAGAGATGTTGCAATCAAGGTTGTGTAGTTGGCTAGTTAAACAAGTGCCTAATGCTTGAAGTCAAGGGTTTGAAGTATTCAGCAAATACATGAGATTGGAGAGCGTTTAGACCCCTCCAAATGGGTTGACCAAGTCAAACCTAGGGGCATTTAACTTGGGCATATTTTTGTCATGTTATGGATGTCCAATTGAGTGATTTTTAAGGATTGATTTGATTTGAAATGGGTTTAAGCATTGAAATTGATATTATTATATATTAAGGGTTAATTTGGTCAACTATGATTGACTTGGCCAACCAGGTCAAACCATGGGTTAAGTTTGTGTCAAATAAGTTCAATTGAGTGTTTTGAGATCAATGGAGGGGGGCCCATGAAATGGAATGGTCATTTGGGTTAAAATGACCATTTAAACCCTTAAGATACATTTTGGTCAACCATGGTTGAATTGGTTAACCATGTCAAATTAAAGCCTTAGTTTGGGACAAATACACTCCCAATGATGTTTAGGATGCATTGAAAGAGGTTTCAAAGATTTATTTGATTATGCCATGTTGTGTTTTGGGGGAAAAGTTCAACATGTTATTTGATAATGCCATGTTGATTTTGATCCCTAGTCAATCCTTGGTCAAACTGCATCAAATAAAATGTGGATTATTGGTCAACATGTTAAATTGGAAGTCATGTATAGGTTCATAGGATTTTGGGAAGGTCATAAGGTCAAATTTCATAATGTGGAGGGTGTAGTTGCATGGGTCATAAATATTTGAAGGTTTTGCTGCCTTTTGAAATCAATTCAATTTCTGAGGTTAGAATTGTTAGATTTAGTTCAAATTTTGATAGTTGAACCTTAGGATATGCCTAATTAATATGCAACTGATAGATAATGAATCAAAGATCATTTGACTAAATTTCAAGGTTATCGAGTAATTACCCAAAAGGGACCTAGGTCTTTAACCCTAGGCTTAGGTTTATAATTCAGGATTTGGATGAGATTTTGAGTTTGATTGGTTGAACTTGGATTATCCACACCAATTAAAATCAAATGAATGATTGATGTTGATAGGATATGATTTTATGTATGATTGAAAGTTTGGATTAAGTGTTTGGCATTAAGGGCTAGATTGAAATTGATTGGGATCTTTATGATTAGCAAGTGGATCATTATCAACCATTTGACCACCAAGCAGAAGTTTGGATAGGTCATGATGACCACATATAGAAATGATGTCAAAAAATTCTAGATATATTAATTTTTAGAAGGCTTGATATGGCACGTTGGATAAGTTAATGTAAATCTAAAAGTAGAACTGATTTATAGCTCAATATGGCTCATTAGATTAATGATTGATAAGCTCAAAATGAATCGAACATGAACAAAAAATTAACAACAATTAATTTAAATGAACCAAGATTGAATTCAAACAAAAAATCTTAAATAAAACTCAATTAAACTTGAACAAGATGATAATAAATGAACTCAAACAAAAAAGTATAAATAAAACTCAAACTAAACTTGAAAAAGCTGATAATAAATAAACTCAAATATTAACATGCACATACTCGGCCGGGCTCAATTCGTTTGTAGAAGTAATCCTATGTTTTACCTAATACTATCTAATTGAGTTGAAAAATTTATCCTACCAAATCCAATTGAAAATGATTTCCAAAATTTAAATTACTGTAGATTCTAAAGGAAAATATTCAAAAAAGTAAAAGTCTTTTGTTCTTATGATAGTGATAAATGTTATGTTCTCCTAAGTTGACCCTCTTAATATTTATTATGTATCCGAGTTTAAGCACTCTTATATCTCTACTAAGCTTGTAAGAGTAAAAGTAAAATTTTCACCCTATTATAACTATTATGTCTCCATAGATCCTAAAATACTAACCATTCTTTGTATAGGCATATTCATATTCTATTACAAGACTCCTAATTGTTCCATCATTTCTTCATAGAGGAAATAAAGCAAACTATATTTTAAATTAGAGCATGGATATTGTACTAACCTAATAAAATATGTGAGTGATTGAAAACAATATTCAACATTTTATGTTCAAGATGTTCAAGAGTTTACTTAACTAAAATATACACTATCTCACATCATAGTTCCAAAATAAGAAGTTAGCGAGCCACAAAATGAGATTTACAAAAAATATATTTAATTACTCAAAAAAAAAAAAAACAAATTACAAGAATAAGTTGTTTAAGATATCACCCTGAATCACTTTTGCAAGCACAAAAAAACACTAGAGATCTTCTAGAATAATTTCCTTGAAGCACAGACTCTCCTTCCACTTTATTCACTTTCACACACTATTTTGTATACAAATTAAATAGCCCTCCCTTAGAAATTAGAACTGAAAACTATTTACACTTAATAAAAAAACTAACAATAACATCATAGCACTGTAAAGGCATGTGCCATGATGCTGTTAATTGATTTAGTGTAGTGGTGCTAGGAGATGTTAACTACTCAGGCATTAGGTTAAATTGGTGCGAAGCTTCAATAGTAAACTACTCTAACTTTCTTTCCATGGCACTACTAGAAATTTGGCACCATAGCACTATTAAATTCATTTTTTTAATGATGTTAATTGAACACAATCAATTAAATCCAAAACTATATTTAAATCAAATATTACAAATCAGAATTCATGGTCAATGACCTAATCCTTTGATCCTTTTTGGTTGATTTTTTTCAATCACATAAAAATAAAACAAATCACCCCAAATTTATGTTCTAATTATTTAATATTGATCAAGCATGTCCCTAGGTTCAATCATCTAAATTTGAGGAAAATATGAGACCTCTAACCCAAAAAACTCAATTAAAATTCAAAGGCTATAAAATCATTAAATATTTATAACCTAAGCCATTGGACCATCCTTCATGTGGAATTTGACATTAATGAATTCCACATAATCTTTTAATATGTCAATAATTCATTTATGACAAATTAATAATAAAAATGCATTTTGTTGGACTCTCGTTCACCCAGAGTGGACTAGGGGACCCAATGAGAAAAAGGCCCCTTAAGGGAAAATTTTAAGTTATCTTCAAACTCAACATGGATTAATCAAATGAATACAAGATACCTCTTCTAATGCAACCTAGAAATAATTTGGAGTGCATTGAGCCCAAACTCAATTTTAGTTTGACCAGGTTGGCCAAGCCAACTATAATTGGCCAAAATGCACCTTAAAGGCCCAAACATTTATTTCATGCAAGGAGACCTCACCATTACAATTAATCACCTTCATTGGGTCCAAAATGTCATTTTGAATTTGTTGGGCCCATCCCCAACCCTTTTTTTGACCAATTTGACCAAGTCAAACAAAGTTGACCAAATCAACCATACACCCAACTAATGTTAAATCCAATCGTCCAATCAATTTCAAAACCAATTTGGCCACCAAAAGTTATTGAATTGGATATTCTAAGCATGCCCGATATTATCCTAAGTCAAATCACCTTTGATTTGACTTGGTCAACTGATCATGAAGAATCAAAATCATTTATTGAATAAAAATTTCAACCAAACCTCCATGTATCAGGCCACAATGCTTGGAGTCTTTTCCTACCGCACCCATGACTCCCCAAAACCATCTCCTAGTCAGCTTTTGCATGTCAACATGTTAATAAATCTTATCCAAAGTAAGAAATGTTATTGTTTGTTCAACTTATATCTAAACAACCCCTCCCTCTATATCCTCCAACAAATTCTGCTCAAGCCTACTCTAAACTAGCTGAAAAGTGCCCTTTGATGGCCCCTTAACCTATGCCCAAGACATGGTTTATCCTATAGAAGGAAAAAGCAAGTAATCCCCATTACATTAACTAAGAGGGGTCTCACTCAAGCTCCTTCCCTCTCCCTAGTTCTTATGCATTTTTGAACAAATGGCACGCATCAAAGCTAGGGCCCAAACCAATCGAAGCCCTCCATTTAAAGGATGAGGATTCAAATGACCTAATTCCTTAAAAAAATAATAATTACAATCCTCTACTTTCTCCTAATAGCCTCTAGCTCTCAAAACCTCACCAACACCTTCTCAAAGAATTTTTCACACTTCACAACCATTTTCCCGTCATTTTACACCTTTAAAACCCAATTTTAGTGAAGAAAATGTAATAGTGAAACAAAGTGAAGTTTGGAACACATCTTTCAATCTAGCAACAACTAGCTCGGGAGTCTTCTGTAAAGTTAGAGAGGACATCACCATAAGCTATACAAGACCAAATATTCAAAACCCATTCATTGGTTGGTGAGAAATCTCAACATTTAGCTAGTACTTTAATAAGAAATTGCTAAAAATTTTAGTGCATTGACTCTCCAAACTCCAGGCAATGACAATTTATTTTTCCATGAGCTTATGTGTCATATTTTATGAAACTTGGTCAAGTATTTTAAAATTTATAAGCATTTAAATTTCTTAGTTCATTTTAAACTAATCAATCCCTGATCAAACTCATCCATCCAATTTTCCTTCTATCCTGATGAGATGGCCCATGATTAGTTAAATCATGGCCTTCTTATGGATGGATTCAAACCTACATTAATCTACTCAAGGCATGGTTACATGGCTTGATCAAAGCCACTTGTTCGATCCAGCATGATTAGATATGCCATGTGTCTAAACACCATGCTTCACTACCATTTTATCATGAATCTTTGGTAATGATTGGCACCAACCATTAATGGACAAAATTAAAAAATAATGTCAAAGACTTCAGAACTAAATCCATTTCTTCACTAATTTAATTATTTTGGTGTCATTTGAAAGGTCTTGCAACCTAATTCATTTTAAAAATATTTTTGGTGTGTGAATTGTGATAAATTTGTAATTATTTGAATATCAATTTTAGTAATTTTTTTTGTAAAACTTCTTTTAGCATCTTAGGCATCCCGTATATTTTAGATGCTCTCAAAATTACTGTGATGTAAATTTTCAAAGTGATGGGTTCATTTTTGGTAAAAAAAATTTTAAATTCCTAACTCCCCAAATTGATAGGATTTGGCTCTGATTTTTTTATGGTGTGATTGCATGTGTATCATCAAGGTTTGATGCACTAAAATTAGGACCCATTGGAACAAAAGTGACACCTAGGGAAAAAAATTAAGGACAATGGCTAAAATTTTTATAAAACTTTTATAAAATTATACACACACCCAATAGGGGTGAAACTTAGGAACATTGAACTTAATGACATTATAAACATTAAGTTTTAATTTAACTAGAATTGGATTTTGTTAGGTTAGAAAATTAACCAAATAAAAAAGTAGCCCATTTAAGGGGCCCAAAACTTTCAAAAAATACAATAAATTAAAATAAATTAAAAAATGCAAATAATATCTTAAATTATTCTTAAATAAATCCTCTATCCCAGAAAATAAAAGTCATAATCAAACTTCAATTTTGACCTTAACTCAATAAATAAGAAAGTTTCACAAATAAATAAATAAAAATATTAAAAATGCCAAATAAATTTGAAACACTTGAAAACACTCCTATAGATCATCCCTAACTTTTGGTAGTGATTTCAAGGAGTTTGGAGTGAGTGTGGTATGAAAAAACAAAACCTCCATAATTAAGTAATTAAATAATTCAATTAATCATTTAAACTTCAAAAATTCATAAATAATACAAAAAAACACCAATTGAGCAAGCTCAAAGGAATTAGACTCCTTTAAGGGTATAATATTTATTAAAAAAATTAAATTTCTAGAAATCACAAAAAATTAAAAAGTTAACACTTTGGTCAACTTATGTTAAGAAGTTTAAAAAATTATAACTAACTAAAGAAAAAACTAAATATAGTAAACTTAATGTCATTTTACTCATCTTAGGGATTATTATTTGTAAAAAAAAATCAAAACTCTAGAACTTAACCAAAAATAAAAAATAAAAAATTGGACCATTCATTTAATGAATTAAAATAGTTCACAAAATTTAAAAATTAAATAAATGACAAAAATTCCAACAAAATAATACTCTAAGAAATATAATGTGATAACCAACTCAAAAATACATAATCACACTCTATTAATAATGTTTTTAGGATGAAATATCTTGAGCTATAGGGCTGAGTGTCCTAAGGAGACTTTGGATATTACACACATTGGGACAATGCCCTAAATGAATTTCATTGACTATAAAAGCATAAAATTAACTTATCATAATTAGTTACCTACTATAAAATCTTAATACAGCTACATCAACAAGATTTTTAGCATGGAATTCCTCTAGCTATGGTGCTATGTGTCCTAAGGAGACCAAGGTTCTCATGCCTATTGTGACAATACCAAAAACAAGTTGATTACAAACAAATACAATTATCAATCTAATAAATCAAATTAGTAATTTATTAATTCAAAATCATCAATTCTTAATTTGAACTAAATAAATCAATTAAGTAATATTGGTTGCTACTAGATAACCTGAGCCTATGAGGCTATTAACATAGTCCTAAGGAGGGTAAAATAAAACCTCGCGACCCTAGTATAAATAAAGGTAGTAATCAACCAATAAATGAAATTCACCATAAACATAAATTATGACATAATGCCATTTTTATTAAGCAAGCTCCTCGACCCAGGCTTGTAGAAATCAAGAAACAAGTCATTTTTTAAACCAATAAATTGGTTGTGACTTGATTTGTTTGAGGGAAGATATATCCTTCTTAGGAAGTGAGCATCATACTTGTTCGAAAGAAAAATGGTCAAATTTGGATTCGTTTGGACTATAGATGTCTGAATAAGGCATGTCCTAAGGACGAATTTCCTTTACACATACCCGAGCTCATGGTGTACGTTGCATATTCCCATGCCATTTTCTCTTTTATTGAAAACTCATATTGCTATAACAAAATTAAGATGCCCCCAAAATATGAAAGGGACACAACATTCAGAACTCTTACATGAATCTTTTTAATAAGGTGATGTCATTTGGTCTAAAATTACTTGTGCAACCTACTAGCAGGTGATGAACCAATTTTTTTATGAATTAATTCATAATAAAGTAGAATGCTACACTGATAATTTTATTATTAAGAGAAAAGTCAAAGAGGCTCAGTCATAAGAATCATCTTCGAGTGATTGTGCCACTTCGACCTCAAATTGAATCCCTTGAAAGTGTACTTTTGGCATTACTTCTTGAAAAATTTTAGGCTTTGCAGCGAGGAACTGTGGAATTGAAATTGATCATGATATGATCAAAGTCATCTTAAACATTCCACCTCCTAGATGCCTTACATAAGTAAGGTTCCTTCAATGCAGGGTGGAAAATATATGGAGGATAATTTCTAATCTTTATAGAACATATCAGACTTTCCCTATTATAGCTAAAAAGGACTTTAAATTCATATGGGATGAGAGGTATTAAACTAACTTTGAGAATATTAAATAATATCTTACCAATCCTTTAGTGTTGGTAGCCCTTATTCCAAGGAAGTGACTAACTCTATATACTATTATTTTGGACTAGTTACTTGGTGCCCTATTGCCTCAAGTCAATGACGAGGGAAAAGTAAAAACCCTCTGCTACCTTAGATGATGACTCCTTCTGATGAAAATTTGTTATCCTTCTATTAAGAAGCATTTTCTTGCCTTAGTTTGGCACTACTTTCTTTCTCATTAGGTAAGTTAAATTTTAAGAGTGAATCCATTTCATTATCTTATGATCCGACTTATATTGCCAAGTTTTTCGGTATGATAGTATATTATATTTATTCAATTTGAAATAACTTTCATTCCCCATGTTTTGGGAAAGGATAGGCCATTGTTGAGTTTGTTACAGAACACCCACTTCTGGAAAAATCTTCTCTAAATGATCATTTACCTGAAAAAAATCATGAGTTTAATGAAATGTGAAGATTATGTCTGGCAATTATATTTTGATGGTGTGGCATCCTCCCTGTGAGGAAAAGGATAGAATTTTACCATCCTAAAAAAAAAATTAGCCTAATTCTCATAACACCAAAAAAAGGGAATAATCCATTTAACCAATCATTTATTATAGCCTTACACGAACAACGAGGCTGCATATGAATCTCTAATAACTAGTTTGTTATAATATTGATGTATATAAAAATCAAAATCATTGATGATTCTCAATTGGTTATCAACTAGATGTAGGAACCTATAAGGTCTTTAATCTAAAAATCTTAAAGTACCATTAGTGCATAAATCACTTGCTCGAGGAAGTTCCTATTATAACTATGTATAGAAATCACTATGGAAGAAATTTTGTGGTGCTCACCATATAAAACCTTATAAAAGATTTTTTTGGTCAAGAAGAAGACTCTATCTCTATAGGAATTCGGAGCCGTCAGGTCCTAGAACTTAGATTTGGAGCACATCAAAAAGAAATCTTCTCAAGTCCTTTCCTTTTTAACAACTAATGAAGAAAGCGATTGGAGATAACCATTCATCTATTTTATTCAAAAATGTAAGTTCACTCATGATAAGTCCCTTGCCAATCAAATTAATAAATGTTTCCTCTCATATACCCCTGTAAATGTTACTTTTTAATGTCGATCATTCGATAGATTAGCATTATTATTTAGGCAAGCTAGAGGCCCTGAAGATTATAAACATAGTCTATGCTGGACTATGCGATGCTCATCAATATAGTCCTAAGATAAAAATTAAAATATAATACTTTGATATTATTAGCCCACCATGATTGATAATTGCAACAATGTTTCTAATAATGCTAAGTTCATGTTGTGATAGAGGTTAATAGAAGCCTTATGGGCCTATCAGATCACTTATAGGACCTTGACCCAATCCACCCCATTTTCATTAGCGTATGGGTCTTATGTGGTGCTCCATTTGGAGGAACAAATCCCTTCAATGAGGATCGCAATACATAACCAAGTCATGATGAAAAAGATTCACAACTCTAGTTAGAAGAGCTTGAAGGCCCTAAAGATCATTGCCTCCAAGCTTAACAAAACTTATAGCTATATAAAGTTGAATGCTTCAATCCCATGATAAGTTAGGGAAACCTATAACATTCAAAGTAAAAGATTTAGTCTTGGTTCTTCTATGGCCTACATTATCCAATGAAAGAGCAGTGGAAAGTTTATACCAACATTGGATGGACCTTTTAATATAGAGTTTGTCTATGAATGAGGCCTCTAATAATTAGTTGATTGGAAAGGAAATCACCTGATGCTTGTGGTCAACAGGCATTTCCTTAAGAAATACTATACTTGACGTAATCCAAGATTTAAATCAATAAGAAAATCTTCAAGCTTCGAATAAAATTGAATCAAAATTATTTAAATCTTAAGTTCATAAAAAAAAACCTTTTTAATCTTCTAAGTTATGTGTGAGACCTTGTGTTTCCCTTCCTTATGATTATTCTCTAATGTTCAAGTATGTCCTTCATGGCCCAATCCTAAAATTGAAAGTATACCTATATTTTAGGTATAAGTTCCATGTTGACATACTTTAGACATAAGGTTAATTGCTTCCTTTTGATAGAATTCAAATCAAATATTTTTTTTTTAGGTACAAGTCCCTTACTAGAATCCTTTTGACCAGAGGTTGGGTATTGCCTTTCCTTGGATATCAAATAAAACCTTTCTTTTTGGTATAAGTCCCCCATCGACATCCTTTGAACCTAAGGTTAGGTACTACCTTTCCTTAAAATTTAAATCAAATATATTATTTAGGTATAAGTCCCTCCTCGTTATCCTTTAGATCCTAGGTTTGGTGCTGCTTTTCCTTGGAACTCAAATCAAGCATTTCTTTGAGGTAAAATTTCCCCTTTAACATCCTTTAAAACTAAGGTTAGGTGCTGACATTCCTTAGAATTCAATCAATTTTGTCATTTAGGTATAAGTCCTCCATCGACAACCTTTAGACCTAAGGTTATGGACAGTCTTTTCTTAGACATCAAATCAAATATATCTTTTAGCTTTAAGTCCCCTTTTTGACATCCTTTAAACCTGAGGTTGGGTTCATCCTTTCCTTATAATTCAAATAAAACTAATCTTATAGGTTTAATCCACCATCAACATACTTTATACCTAAGGCCAAGTACTGACTTTCCTTGGAATTCAAATTAAATCTATCTTATAGGAATAAGTCCACCGTTTGCATCCCTTAGACCAGCGATTAGACACTTACTTTCCTTGGATCTCAAACAAAGCTGTCATTTAGGTATAGGTCTTCTGTAGTATCCTTTGGACCATAAGTTGGGTGCTACCTTTCTTTGGAACACAAATACAACATATCTTTTAGGTATAAGTCCCATGTCTCCATCCTTTAAACCTAATGTTAGAAACTACCTTTTCTTGGAATTCAAATCAAATCTTTCTTTTAGGTATAAGTCCCCTTCAGAATCCTTTAGACCTCGGTTAGGTGCATCCTTACCTTAGAGTTGAAATGAAACCTTTTTTTTAGGTATAAGTCCTCTGTTGACATCATTTAGACCTAAGGTTAGGTGCTGCCCTTCCTTAGAATTCAAATTGAATCTATCTTTTAGATATAAGTCCTCCATGAACATCCTTTAGACCCAAGGTTAGGGGTTGAATTTTCTTAGAATTTAAATAAAACTTATTTTTAAGGTATGTCCCATACAGTTTCCTTTAGACCTGAGGTTAGGTGAAGCCTTTTTGTGGAATCAAAATCCAAAACATAAGATATCCAAATCAATCAATACCAATATGACTAGTATAACTTCATTCTATTACACATATTAGGGTCCATTTCTTTATCCAATTTTTTTCATGAGGTTAAAAAAACTCAATAAACCAAATCCAAAATCATATTTAAATCCAAAGTTATAAACCAAAATTTAAGGTCAAAGGCTTACGTGCTCTGCCCCTTTTGGGTGATTTTTTCAATCACTTCAAATTTAAATCAAATGACCCTAAATTAATGATTTAATAATTGAATATTGATCAAGCATGTATCTAAGGACAATGCTCCAATTTTGAGGCCAATCTAATACCTCTAGCCTTAAAAACTCAACTAAAATCCAAATGGTGCAAAACCTTCAAATAACTATAGCATATGCTAGTGGACCTTGCATCTTAGGGAATTTGATCTTGGTGCCTGCCCCATAATCTTTGAATATGTTTATAATCTTATTTATGCCATATTAAGCACAAAACTATAATTTTGTTGACCCTTGTTGAACCAGAGTGGATTAGGTGACCCAAAGACAAAAATGCCCCTAAAGGAAAAAATTCTAATTTCTGCAAACTTCAATATGGCTCAATAGAAAAAATCCATGAGACCTCATGCACCCCAAACAATATTAAGAGTGCATTAAGCGCAAATTTAAATTTTGGTTTGACTAGGTTGACCTAGTCAACTATGATTGACCAAAATGCCCCTTGTGGGCTCAAACATACATTTCACGCAAGGAGGCCTCACTATTACTTTTCACATCCATTAAGTCCAAAATATATTTTAAAATTGTTAGGCCCAACCCAAAGCTTTGTTTTGACCAGATTGACAAAGTCAACCATGGTTGACAAAATTAACAAAACACCCAACGAAGGTCAAATTCAATCCTCTAATAAATTTCAAACCAAATTAACCACCCAAAATTATTCAATTAAATATTCCAAGGATGCCCAATGTTTTACCAAGTCAAATCACCACATATTTGACTTTATCAAGTCATGAAGAAGGCTCAAAATCATGTATAGAACCAAAATTTCAACCAAACCTCCAAGCATTGGGCTTAAAGCCCTTGGAGTCATTTCCTACAACACCCATGAATCCCAATGCTATATCCTTGTTAGCTTTGATAAGTCAACAAGTCAATAAGTTAACAAATCTCATCCAAAGCAAGAAATTTGGTCATTTGGTCAAGTAATTACTAACTAATATTCTCCCTCCAAATCCTTCAGTAAATCCACCTCAAGCCAGCACTAAAACAACCAAAAGCACCCCTAGATGGCCCCTAAACTCAAGTCCAAGACATGGTTTAGCCTGAAGAGGGAAAAACCAAGTTGTCCCCTATCATATTAACTAAGAGGGTTCTTACTAAAGCTCCTGCCCTCTTCTTAGTTTTCATGTATCTTGGGATAGATGGAAAGCATCCAAGCTGGGGGCCTAAAAAAATCCATGCCCTCTATTTAAAGGATGAGTTTTCAAACGTCCTAAATCCTTGAAAAAAAAAACATTTATTACTATCCTCCACTTTCTCTCAATTTTCTCTAACTCTTAAAACCTCTAACACGGCTTCTCTAGGTATTTTTTCACACATCCCACTTTTTTTTCACCCTCAAACCCCCATTTTAATGAAGAGAGTGGGAAGCAGTGAGAGAATGTGAAGTTTGGAACACTTACTTTAATCAAACTACAACAAGCTTGGGGAGTGTTTGCAAAGTTTGAGAAGACATCACTAGGAGAAAAATAAGACCAAAACAATTAAAATCCACCCATTGGTTGGTGAGAAATCTCAACATTTAGCTAGGATTTCAAGTTGAAACTCCACAAAATTATAAGTGCATAGAGACTTCAAACTCCATAACATCAATAACAACTACATCAATCCTTTGTCCCACTAAGTGTGGTCGGCTACATAATCCTTTTTTACCATTGTGTCCTATTAAAATTAAAATTCTTATTTAAATCTAATAAATAAAGATCATTTCTATTATTTTCAAACCAAGACTTTTTAGGTCTACCTCTACTTTTCTTAACATAAGTCAAATCTAATGCCTAAACTTTCCTAACTAGGTCATTAGAAGGCTTTCGTTTGATGCAACTAAACCATCTAAGGCGACTTCAAATTCCACAAAATGAAAATTTATGTGGCCATGACCATATGTTTCAAGTTTTGTGAAATTTGGTCAAGTATTTTAAAAGTTATAAGAATTTGAATTTTTTAGCACATTTAACTAAAAGAGCTTGGATCAATCTCAGTCATCTGATCTTCCATCTATCTTATTCAGATAGCTCATGATCAATCGAACAGCATGCTTCTTGAGATCTTCAAACTCGCACCGATCAAGTCTACAAATGGTTACATGGCTCGATCTGAGCCACTCATCCAATATGGCTTGATCAGGCTATCTACATCACTAGTTGACATGGTTAAGTGGTGAATGTGTGTGTGTTATGTGTTTGTACACCATTTTTCACCATCATTTTGGCGCCAATCATTGCTAATGATTAGCACTAGCCATTAATGGGCTAAAAAAATTCAAAAAATGGTGATAATTTAAAATTTTTATACTAAAACAATTTTTTAACCAAATTTAAATATTTTTGTGTCATTGGAAAGGTCTTGAGACGTAGTTTAATTTAAAAATAATTTTGATAAATTTTAATCAGTGAATTGTGAGAAATATGTGATTGTTTGAATATAAATTTTGAAGATTTTCTCATGATCCAGAAGTCAAAATGAACAACTTTTTTGGTGAAATTTTTTAAGCATCTTAGCCATCCTCTGCATTTTTTATTGGTTTAATTGATCTCTGTATTTCTATGATATAAAATTTCAAAGTGATTGGTCCATTTTAAACCCAAAACTTTGAAAACTAATAACTCCTCAAATTGATGGAATTTAGCTATGGATTTTTTGCTGTATGATTGTATGGCTGTCATGGTTAGATGAACCAAAATTTGAACCCATTAAAACACTAATGACACCTTGAGAAATTAATTAAGGATAATGTTTAGATAACTTAGAAAAATTTTAGAAAATTACACATGTGCCTAATAGGGGTGAAACTCTGAGACACCGAATATAGTGACATTATAAACCATAGGTTTTAATTTCACTATAATTGGAGTTCATTAGGTCAAAAAAATTTACCAAATAAAAAATTATCACATTTTAGGAGCTTGAAAATTCCAAAAAATGCAAGAGATCCAAATTAAATTTAAAATTACAAATCATGTCTAAAATTGTTCATAATTTAATTCTCTACTAAAAAAAATTAATAGCCCTATGATTAGACTTCAATTTTGACCTTAACTTAATAATTAAGAAAATCTAATAATAAATTAAAATAAGAAATAAAAAATAATTTAAAGTTCCAGATAATTTCTTTTTTCTTGAAAATGCTCCTATAGGTCATCCCTGAATTTTGGGATTGATTTCAAGGAGTTTGGAGTGAGTTTGGTATTAAAAATAGCAAAACCTCCTTAATTTAGTAATTAAATAAATCTATCAATCATTAAAACTTCAAAAATTCCTAACTAATTTAAAAAAACTTCAAATTGAGCAATATAAAAGGCAATGGACTCATCCTAGTGTCTAATATTTATTAAAAATACTATTTTACTAGAAATCACTTAAAAAGGTCAAATATTTGTCAATTTTTGTTCAAAAATATGTTAATCTTTTAAAAAGTCATAAGTAATTATAAAAAATCTAAATCCAGCAAACTTAATGTTATTTTACTCATTTTAGGGTCCAACATTTATAAAAAAAATCATAATTCCATAACTTAACTAAATTTAAATAGCCAAAAATTTTGACACTTCATTTGTTAAATTAAAATAATTCATAAAATCTAAAAATTTTATAAATGCTAAAATTCCAGCAAAACATCAATCCAATAAATCTAAGATAACTAGCCCCACAATACAAAAAAAAAAAACACTTCATTAATGCAGTTCTTAAGATGGACTACCTTTTGTTGCGTTATAACATGTCCTAAGGAGACCTTGGTTCTCGTGCATATTATGGCAATGCCAAGAATATATTTATTGGAGTGCAAGATCTTAAAATTAATTAATCATTAATTAGTTAACAAATATTATATTTAATGAATCAAATTAGAAACTAATTAATTAGATTGCTTCAACCTTTAATTTGAACTAACAAAATTAATTAAATAATATTGGTTACTACTAGATAACCCACGCATATGAGGTTATTAACTTAACACCAAAGAGGGTGAAATAATCCTCATGGATCTTATGTAAAAAAGGTAGTAATCACTTTAAAAATGAATTTCACCATAAAATGAGCATTAAAACACTAATACTTAAATTCAAATTAAATCCTTCAGCCTACAACAAACTAAAGAAAACACTAAAAAATTTCAACAACTACCCAACCTAATTTATATCCAAGAGACCCATCATGACATATACACTTTAGATGTTTTGTTATGACAATCAATCTTATCTTTAGGCTAAGATAGTGTTCTTTCTTTTCTACTACTTATATGGAAGATTTTTGATGGATTTCAAAACATGTTATACGTTATGACTTGTTTGTTGTGATTACTTATGTTGTAATTTGTTCTTCTACCATGTTATCTATGATTGATGTGATGGGTGCAAGATTTTCTTAGGTTAGGATGATCTGGATGCCCCTAGAATTTTTTGTGGGTGGCCATACTCATGTAGGGCTAAAATAAATTGGCTAAGTAAATTATGACTAACAAAAATATATTCGTGTGCTAAATATGCCTAGCCTACTTAAAATTAAAAGAGCATGGCCAAGAGTTTTTTTATGCTCAGATGTGTGCAATTTGATTATATAAGGGTTGGGATGTTTATGATTTTCTTATATATAAACTGCCTAGGATAACCATGTAGGTTATTTTTAGAATTATTTTAGTTTCATATATGTAATTTAAAATTTAAAGTGTCGTAAAAGTTTAACTAGAATGGGATATTTATATATCAAATTGAATTTCATAGAGATGAAAAACATCCCTTAGGGGAAAGTTCATTTCATTTGGAAATTCAAATTTGGAGGAGTTCTTTTCATTTGGGTATCCAGATCCAAAAAATCTAAGGAGCTCAAAGAAGGGAAGAAGATGAAGAAATGAACGCCACAAAAAAGAAAATATCTCATTTTAAAAACTTATGCCTTATTAGGATTAGAATATGGGTTTGTTATCAGTGGTACCCAACCGCTTTTGATTAATATATAGATAAAGAAATGAAGGCCACCTAAGTTATAATTATGTGGCACTTGCCACGTGGCCTTACTTACATAAATTTGATATATTTTGATAATGTGTTATGATTTATTATTTACATTCATACTTCAAGATTTTTATAAATTTTTATATGTGTCTTACTCTGCATATCGATTTTGTTTTATCATAGATAATTAGGCTCTCTAAGGATAATTTTTTTTCTACTCACAACTATATAAATGAATTTGGTTAACATAGAAAGATAAGTGAATATACGAAATAAGCTCAGGCATATTGAGTGTCACATGTATACATATTTACCTTCTTTTCCTAGTTAGGCACCTCCCTGCTTGTCAGTTATAGTAGACCACCTGACTTATTAGGTGCAGCTCTGTCTAGGGGATATTCTACGATATATAGGAAAAAAGTTATTTTCTAAGACAAATTTTTAAACTTCTTCATATCATTTATATATACATGGTCAATCAACATGCAATGCATTGAAAACTAATTAATCTAATAAAATTTTAATTACATCCAAGCATAATTATCCCACATAAATAAATGGACAATTAGGACCTTCTTTAGATGTTGGACAAAATTTCTCAAAAACTTAAATAACAGCCTGTCCATCTTTCATAAAAGACTAGGTATACAGATTTAAAGTGCCTACGTTGTTTAGATGGCACTCTAATTTAGGCTGAGGTAATCCCAAATTTGCATTTCATCAGTTTGGTTTAGGTCACTATCACTTAGTGCCTAACTTAGACTTAGGATCCAGGGCGAACCCAAAGTCATAAGTTCCTAGCATAAAGAATATAATCCCAACATTATAAAAAAATGAAAACTCAAATTCAAACTTTTATGATCCAAAGTTTAAATCCTAACACATTGGATATAAGGGGTTATTTCTAAATTATTTCAGAATCACAAAGTGCCTCCGACTCTTCCATTGGCTTCTAAAAATAAGTGTTCAAATTTGATTCAATCCCAATTGTATATTCTAATTTCATTCCTTTGATATCACTCCTACAAATCCAAAAAAAAATTCTATCATTATTTTAATCAAGTGTATTCATAGAAAACTCAAAACTTCCTACTATGTAATTAACTACAAAGGCGTACCTTCATAGGAGATTTAAAATAAAAAAAAATTATTATCTTTAGGAAAATCGAAATTAATAATAATTATTATCGTCACATTCAACATGTTCAATAATAAATGGTGCCTTCTAACCTACAAGAAATACACAATTTCTTACTCGAACATTTGGACATGAAATTAATGATAAGTGTATCAATATTATTGCAGTTAGATATGTATGCAAACATTAGTTTGACCCTTCAGGGTCATATGTCGTTTAGTATGATGAACTGACTATTTTAATTGATGACAAAGCACTTTAACTAGCATAATCAAATATAATAGAATGTCATTTTGATTCTTTGTAATCATATTTAATTCTCCCCTAAATTGTATTATGGTGGTCATGAGAAAAATATATAGTTTTATAATTTTGACCAATTAGGGAATGATATTTTTAGCACCCAATGTGATATATCGTTCATATGATTAGTTGAGCTTTAAATCTAAATTAAATTTAAAAAGGATTATATTTGAATTTTCCCAAAGAAAGTATAACTATAATTGCTTTGCACTTTTCAATGGGGCTAGGATGCTCCTGAAGATGGTGTCATGGCATTGAATTGATTATGTCTTTTCTATAATGGAGTGATGAAATATCACTCCAAATGATGATGCTAGGGCACTTTGGCCATTACAGTGCCTGAAGGTTTGGCATTCAGTGTTGAATTCATTTGTAAAATTCACAAAAATAGTTTTCCCCAGGAACTCCAAAGTTGCAATGAGGAATTGGTGGTACTACAAAATCAATTGTATGGGGGAACAACATAAACTAAAACAAACATTTTCACAAAAAAAAATATGTAATAAAATATTAACAAAATTTTCCCTTAACAAATTTCCCCTAGGTTAAGCTATTGCTTGTTATCCATTTATTCAATTCACTTATCATTATATTATCTTATCTTTATAAATTTTCTTATTAAAATGATTTAAAATATAAGAATACCTCACTCAGGATGTTTTATTGCAATAAGATAAAGGTTGACAATTTTAATTAAAAAAATCATTAACAAACATCCTAATTAATTATTTTCTTTAAAATTAATACTAAGCCCATCTTCTATATGTGCATGTATAATTGTTGATGACTTAGTTAGGTTGAATGATTTAACATTTAAGAAATTTTCATACTACATTTAATTTTATAATTTAGTTACAAACGTCAATATGTATTAGAATGCTTACAATTCCCCTCTTTAATTTTAATTTTAGTTCCTTTTGAGTAGAGTTAGAATATTTGAGTACAAATTTTTGATATTTTTGTACTCATTTAATTTTTGATTTTTTCTTCATCTCTTCACTTCAAATAACAAAATTTTGATTTAGTTAAGGTTAGTTATAAGGATTCGTAGTGCAAGTCTTAATTTATAATGAATTTTATTTTTAATATGAGTACTACCTTCTCACAAAACTTTATTACTTAGATCTACAACTAATAGTCGGGTGTGTTTAAGTGTTGTAGAATTTGAATTGAGTATGAATTACTATCGTAAACATTTTTTATTAGTTTCTATTAATATTTTTTTAATTTAAAACTTTTTTCCTCTTCTTATTTAAAGAAGCACTTTAATTGTTATATTTTCCTTACTTGTAATCAACTCTAATTTATAATTTTTATAATAGTTGAATGAATATTATTTAAATACAATTGAAATAAATATTCAGAGAAATAAATAATTTAGGTATGGTGGAGATTTCTTACAAGAAAAATACAATGCAAATACTATAATAAGACATTTAACTAAATTAATAATAAAATGATATAAATCTAAGTGTATAAAATATATTAAGATAGTGCTAATGTTCATAAATCTATAAAATAGTGAACTATGCTCTCTGACATCAATGTTTAATATGCCAACATTAAAGTACTATTACTATAATAATCCTCAAAGATAATAAAATTAAACAAGAAGAAATTAAAATAAATAAAATAACAACAGTCACTCATCCTCCTTTTCCTCCTCCACATCACATAATCAACATTTTCACTTGTTGGTACTGCTACTGGTCGTGGGAATAGTGGTGGGGGCTCCTGCCATTTGTAGGGATCAAATATAGGGCCTACAAGGAAAAGTGTTGGTTAGGGTTCTCATTAAATGAACTACTCCTAGAAATCCAAACTAATGCTTCTTTAAACTATGAAGCATAAATACATTAGCAACGCTTCATATCAATCAAATAATACATTTTGTTTGCCACCTCCTTCTACCATTGGAAGTTATCATCAATGTATGACAAAAAGCTCACCATTTGATCCTTGAAATTAGCTACATGATCTCCCAAAGTCATAAGGTTGAGCATCTAAGGTAGACTCAAACTAGGTTGACTTAAAATAGTTTAACTAGGCCCCACTCCCTCCCGTCAACTACATTCCTTAAATTTCTCAATTTTATATCAGGTGAGAGAACAAATGGGGAAGATACACAAAGAGTACGTTAAAGAGGGGTGTCTTAGTCCAACAGAAGTGGAAAATCTAATTATATACATCAAAGGAGAGTAAATAAGTTTTACAATATCTACTGAGTGACCCACCAAAATAACAAATTTTAGAAATGCTCGGTCTCTAGTCTCCTCACTAATATTTGTTATAGGCTAAAGATGCTAAGAAATGAAATAATGCTAAGCTTTTAAATTTGATTCAATGTAGAAGCAAGAAAATTAACCCCTCTCCCCTTCCTCTAATTCTAAATAGACCCATTATTTGGCCTAGTATTTTTTCTAAGTTTTCCTTGATGGTCGATAGAAGAATGGATAAAAGCAATATATTCATTAAATTTAAAGTCAGAATTTTTGTAAGGAGAATGAATTTCCCCTAACAAAGAATTTATTTGTTTGGCCTCCTTTGCATTAGTAATGAATCTCTTTATAACGGCAATGACAAATTAAATAGGCTCTATACAAAAATTTTCTTGACTTAACTATATAATTGCATAAGTAATAGTGTCCTTGGGACTAAGAAAGCCTCTTTAAGGTACAACATTTTGTGCATAATAGAATTTACATTTCATTTCTCTACCTTTACAAAAATGATCAAGAAGCACGCTTCTTTCCAATGTATAGTCTAGGTACTTTCTTCTTCTAACAAAAGTTTAAGATAAACACTTAAAAGTTTGAGGGTAAGGTACTCATTAATGAAGGAGAAAATGTTGGGTGAAAATGAATTTTTTTTTTGCTCCAAGAGCTTATATAAAGATTGTTATGACATGATGTATCAAACTAAGCACTATAGTGCCATGCATTGCAAAATATCAAATGAGTAAAATAATTTATTCATGGTACTAAATATAAGATGGTGTCCGTTTGCTGGTGTTGAAACTAAAATGCCAAGCATTTTATCTTAATAACAATCATAGTGTTTGAAACATGATGGTATCATGGAATTGATAGGGGATGATTGTCATGGCACTCTAACTAATGCAATTATGACATTGAGTGGGCACTATATTGTCGATGGAAGGAATGCTCAATTAATTGTGTAACTCACTAAGTACACTAGCACTATGGTGCTCAGGTTCAATGTTATTAAGTTCTGAGAAAGGAAAAATAGCACCATTCTACTAAAAAGAGTGGGATAGGGGTGCTCATGTTAAAGTGGTCGCATTGTGGTGCTTTTTTTTGAAGAAATGCTAATTGCATTAAAAGAAAAAAACCTAATACAAACTAGAAAGCAAAAGCAAACCCTTTAAAACTACCATAATGGATATGCATTTCACTAAATTCCATTTTAGATCCATTGGGGTGATGGGGATACCAAATAAAAAAATAACCTAAAAGGTTGATTAGTATCCCAGCTTTCCCAAAAGATGGAAAATGAAACCTAGCAGAAAACACATATTTCATCATAGTGGTTTTAAAAACGTACAAGAAACCTATAAGCAAAACTAACAAAAGATAACAAGTTATAAGGAAAACAAACACAACTACTAATACAGCTTTCCAATCTTCAACCAAAACCCCATCAATCTTAGGGTCCAACAAGCTCCAACCAAGAGTAGAATTCTTTAATGTTGCATCAACACAAACAACAACATTCACCAAGAACGGACTAATCATCAATGACAAGGCATAAACACCAACTGTCTTCTTAATAGTCCAAGAGTAATCCTCTTCATAAGAAAAGTCATGTAGACTAAAAATCACCACCATATCCATAATACTGGAAAAAACAATACCAGTAATCTTCCAATGTAAAGCCATAACACCGACAACCACATCAAGAAGCCAATATCCGGCCTCATCAATGCCAAAGAAACCTGAATTGATAATCATCACCACTTTGTTCTCATTAACGAGATGAAAACCAAAAAACTTCAAACCTTTCAAATCTTTAACCAATAAGATTTGATCTTCAAGGAGCAATTGAAAAACAACGGACCAAACCACCAATCTGATATAAAAAACCAACAACTTCCTCAGTCTGATCGATCCACGGGCAGTCCTTTTTGACGTTCCAGCCAATGTAGTCAAAGAAAAACCTACTGCTCCAAATTCATTAGGCCAATTTATGGAATCAAGAAAATCCATAAACTCATGCAATCCCGAACTCCAGTTGACATTCATAAACATAAAATTTTTCCCCAGCAATGCCTCTAGGACAATCCAAAAAAAAAAAAAACATAACAAGCAATCACATAGTGGATTGCTTTAGAACTTTCACCAAAAATTTCAAGAACTCAGACGCCCAATTTGACTTGATCAAGATCCTCATCAATTCAGCAGAAATTGACAAAAAGCCAAAAACATTTCATCTCAAAAATTGTTCTATCAAAAACAAATTCAAATCAATCACCTTCACAAAAACATGTTGAAGGAGATCTTTAGGCCAATATAGATCAATTGAAATCCAAATCATCACAAACTCCAAAATCATAATGATCAGAAGAAATCACCAAGAGAGCCAAGATCTCCGCTCTTCACCTCTCATCATGTTCTTCTTTCCTATAAGAACAACATAGAATTACCAATGAGATTCAACGGCCATACAAGGCCAACAGAAATCCTCTGATCGCATAAGTTCCGTCAGAACCGCTCTGCTTTCTGACATTATATGAACCTCAGGTAAATGGATGTCTATAGAACTCAAAAGCATCGCCAATGCTCTAAGATCGTAAAGAATTGACAATATCGCCAAGAGCGTCGAGAATGGTCTCCTCTCTTCTCCGCTCAACCAGATCTTCTCTCCGTCAAGAACGACAAAGACACACCAAGGACCTCCGTCGGCCATACAAGGACGACGGAGAACCACCGATCTCCTTCATTCCGTCAAAACTGCTTTGCTCCGATGGCTTCACTCGCTCCACTTTCTCTACAAAAAATTTTCACACTGTGGTGCTCAAGAATTACTATATTGAACTAAATCTCATTTTCTCAAGAGTATGGGAACTACAGTGCTAAATCATATATGCTACAACATGATGGGGCGTATGAGGTATTTGAGGTAGGCTATGTTTATGTTCATTTGAATATAAATCCCCACTAAAAATATAAGTTCATGTGTCGATTAAGTTATAAAAGAATAATGCAAGAGTGATGATCCCATGAAAAAGTATTTTTCTTCACACAATTTTTCCAGTACCGAATACTTCAAGCTACAAAAAGTATCTTATGAAATGAAATCATAGTAGTATTTTTTTATAGTGAGAATTATAAAATGAAGTGAAGGTATTAATAGATAAAGTGTTTTTATCTAATGACAATAAAATATCATAAGCTTTCTCGAGTAAACTCTCCTAAATTAGTTATGAATTATAGCATATTCATCCATTGATCTCTGTCAAGATTATAAGGATATAAATAATGGTTAATGTCCTTCCAATATTTGTTCTATTTCCATAGACCTTAGAATACTAATCATCCTATGTCTAGGCATAAAAGTGTTCCATTTCAATTCTCCTAATTGTTCTAAAATTTCTTCATTGTCTTAAAATCTAAACCAATATTTTAATTTTATACATGGCCACTTAGTATGTTAAACTAAGAGCAAGATAAATTAAAGACCATTAGAAATTTTAAGCATAAAATTCTACAATAGTAACCACTTTAGTTTTTAAAGTATTAGTCCAAAACTATGCGTTTAGCTTGAAATAGAATAAAAATGGAATAACAAAATTTCCATTACTTGCTTGAGAAAGAAAGTGAAAGTATAGAAAAGTAAAAAGATATCACCCCAAATGAAGGATCCTAAAAAAGGCTACAAATGAACCCTTCCCAAAGTGAATCTCTGCTTACAACTTCACTCTTCACATTCCTTTTCACTCCATTTGCTTTCTTTATCACTATAATGTTAGCAAACCACTCTAATAAAATATTCAAAACTCCAACACTCTCACACATAAAAATATAAAAAAATTTACTTATTATAGAAATGACTCATGCACCACAGCACTTGACTAGAAGGTACCATGGCATTACAGTGTGAACTAACATTTATGTGCTAATAAATGGTCTCATCTTTGGTGCTAGGCTGACCTAGCATGATTGTTGGCTGAATCAAAATGAATTATGGCTAAATCAACATGCACTTTTTTTTTTAATTACTTTGTTATGGCACTTCAAAAGTTGGGAACATATTGTGCTCGCTTATGTCATTTAGAGTTGTAGTGCTTTCAAGGTTGGCACTTAAATGTTCAATTATTATGCAACTTTCCTAAGATCCCACTACTGTAATATTCATTTATGGTGTTGATTCAATACTTGTGAATTTTTTTCCATTTATTGAGATATTCTTACATAACATCACCTAAAGAAAAACATATTCATTTAAATTTAACGTAATAAATTAATACTAATTTTCACTTAATAAATTCCCTCCAGCTTATGCTCCTATTTTCCTCAAGCAATTTTTTTTACGTGTGAATAACTTCATTAATTTAAAAATAAAATTTTGTAATTTAAAACTAACTAAAATTTAAGCAAATAGTATAACATTTAGATGTATATTATAATGATCAAATTTTAGCAATTATAATTTAACGAATCATGAAAAATTCACAAAAAGGAATTTTCTTTATTAATATGCAAATTGTAATAATGCATTTTTATTGTAAGTGTAATGTTGACTTATTAGTTTAAGATGAATAGTTATTTTATTTAGGAATTTTTTTTATAGTAGTTAATTTTGAATTTCAATTATAAATCTTCATATGTGATAGCTCTTTTTTTTGAAAATTACAAAAATTGCAATAAATTTTTATTACAATTACTTACAAGAAGATTCCTCCTTCAATAAATCTAAAACCGAAGGAGGAACATTATTCGTAGAAAAATCATCCCAAAAGAAGGATGACAATGGGCATAGTTAGCACAAAGATGAGCTAACTTATTAAAATTTCTATTAGCAAAAGAAAAGATGAAATGTTTAAAATTCAAAAGAAAATCTAAATCTTTAGGCTTTAGAAAATCTTCATCAATCAAAGGTTTTTTTAAGGCATTTTGAAATGCCTTAATGACATTAGAGTTGTCACCCTCAATTATTAATCCTTCAACTTCAAGCATCCAATCCTGAATATAATTCCTGATAGAAAGGATAGCTAATAGCTCCATTTGTGCACTATCCCAATGTTGATAATGAATTACAAAAGCAGCTATTCCTCGGCCTTTGTAATCTCTGAAAATTCCTCCAATTCATGTACTATTATTTTTAAGAACTGAGGCATCTACATTTACCTTGATCCAACCCGAGGGAGGAGGATGCCAAGAGGATTTGGACAACTTGAATAGCTGATTAGCATCCCAGTTTTCCTGAATTAAGAAGGAATCAAATGAAGACATCGTTTGGATAATAGATCTAGAAGCAATAGTAGCACAACTTTCATCTTTACCTCCATGAACAAGTTTGTTTCTGCTATTCCAGCAATAGAAAATCACAGAACATAAAAGATTACCCAAGAACGGATTAAAAGAAGCCAAGTTATTCAAAATCTGATAGAAGCTCTCTAAGGAATCAAAATCTGGTATGTTAAAATGCCATCTAGCCAACAATTTAAACACCTTTTTGATAAAAAAACATTTTGAAGGTATATGCTCTGTATCCTCCATTTAAAGGCAGCCTCTAGGAAATCCTCCATGATCCGCAAGTCTTCTATATAATAGGTAAGAAAAGGTTGGAATACCATTCTTGCTTAATCTCCACCAAAACAAATCTATCTTTGGTTTCAGTTTTAGATCCTTTCTCCATTTATAATCTGTATCTACAACAAAGTTTTCAAATTTTTTTTCATAAACTGATGTTGCGATCGATTTGCCTGTTAGCTTATTAATACATTCCAATTTATCTTCTGTTTGTTCTGGTTGAATAGGAATAGAATTGATTAATTCTATTAGACTTTCTCCAAAGAAAACCTTCAGTTTCAGCATATCCCATTTCCCATCTGTAATGAAGTTCGAAATTTTGCTGAAATCAGGACCAATAACAGTAACAAAAGTCGGCCACTTATCCAAAGTCTTATCTAGAATTCAGCTATCTTTGAAGGTGTCAATGTATTCTCCATTTGATATTGTCCATCTCATAACAGGTAACAAAAATTCTGCACCATTTAATATTATTTTCCACGTTGAAGAGTGACTACAACTGTTAGCTTCTTTCCATAGCACTTTTCCATATTTGGCACTTAACGTTTTATTAAGAAGAGAATCAAGATTTTTAATAAAGTTCAAAGCATGTCTGGACCTCAAAGGTCCCAGCCTTTCTACCAAAGATTGAATACCAAAACCTCCTATCTTCTTTGGTTTACATAATGCATTCCAAGAAACATAATGCATACCCTTATTACCATCTCTTTTATTCCGAAGAAAGTCTCTACACATTCTTTCTACTTCATAAAGAATTCCCAAAGGGGTCAAAGAATGACTAGAAAGATAAGTAGGAAGAGATAGAATAGAAGCTTTAATCAAGGAAATTTTACCTGCAAAAGATATGTGTTTAGACCCCCAAATATTAATTTTTGCTGCTATTTTCACAATGATTTTGTAGAAATCAGACTTTACCAATATCCTAAGACCAATCTTAACTCCCAAATACTCCATTTCTTTAACCATATTCATGTTAAGCACTTTGAGTAAGCCTTTACATTCTCTTCTCTTCATTGATTTGCTGAATAAAACTGCAGATTTTTTGTAGTTGATCTTTTGTCCAGTCCAACTACAGTAGTTCTTCAAGATTTTGTTCACCCTCTTCATACAAATCTTATTAGCTTTAGAAAAAATCAAAATGTCATCAGCATACATTAAATAAGAGATGATAGGGGCATTTGGATTGATTTTAATGCCAATATTCTTTCCAATATTTCCAAATTCTTCTGTTAGCAATTGAGAACACATGATAAACATGAATGGAGACTACGGGCAGCCTTGTCTAAATCCACATTCATCCTCTATCCATTTCGAGCTTTCACCATTAATCAAGATAGAATATTTTGGATATACTACACAATCCAAAATTAATTTTGAAAAAGCCATAGGAAAACCAAACCAATCCATTACTTTTTCAAGAGTTGCCCAACACATACTATCATAGGCCTGTTCCATGTCAACTTTGATAGCTACCAAACCTTTCCTATCTTTAGAATGTCTAAATTTATTAAACAATTCTTGTGCTAGGAGAACATGTTCTGACATATTTCTTCCTTTGATAAAAGCATTTTGTTCAATAGAGATGATTTTAGAGAACAGAAAACTCATCTATTTAAAAGCATTTTGGCCACTATTTTATAGATAGCAGTGCATAAGCTGATTGGCCGGTAGTTAGTAGGATTTAAAGGAGAATCTACCTTCGAGATTAAGACTATTTTGGTTTCTTTCCAGACCAGAAATAGAGATCCTTAAATAAAAAAGTCTTTGACAGCAGCCCAAACATCATGTTTTATGATAGACCAATATGATTTTATAAGGGAGTAGGTGATGCCATCCGCACCAGGAGAAATATTGGATCCTAAGCTTGTAATAATGTTCTCCAGCTCTTCCAAAGAAAATTCCTTGCAAAGAATTTTACAATCTTCCTGATTCAGTTTTTTTTAGCAATCCGGCCATTCATCTAGTTTAGAGCTCCTTACTTTCCATTTATTGCTGAAAATTTTGATAAAAACTTCTTCTATGCTTTGTTTATCTTCACAAATAACTCCTTTCTCATTTTTCACAAAGTTGATCTTGTTAACATTTCTTCTAGCTGAAGCAAACGTGTGAAAAAACTTGGTATAGCATCACCGTCCTTTAACCAATGGAATTTAGCTCATTGCTTCCACCATATACTCAGCCTTCCCAATGTGTTATTGAATTCAACAATTTTGGATCTTAAATAGTTCAGTTTCAGATCTGAGAGACCTCTCGAATTAATTTCTTCTTCTTGTAGCTCCAATATTTCAATTTTCAGCTATTCTTTGACTTCTACCAGATTCTTATGTTTTTCCCTACTCCAAAAAAATAAGGATCTCAATGTTCTTTTAAATTTGGAATTAAGAATTTCATTAACAGATCCTTTATTTTGTTTTCTCCATGAAGCTAACACCACTGAGTGCGAAGCTTTATATGTTAGCCATATATCTTCAAACGTGAACTCCCTTCTTTTTGAAACCTTGTTAGCCAAAATCCTGATGGATATAGGACAATGATCCGATGCTATCCTGGCAAGGTGCTTCAAGACTGTCGTTTGGAGTTGAATTAAAGCCACACTATTAATAAGACATCGGTCCAATCTCTCCAAGATCCTTCCTCCATTTTTATTGTTACACCAAGTATATTTAGACCCCATGTATCCAACTTTGTGAAGATCTCCTCTGGACATGAATGAAATCATATCTTGAGATCCTTGAGAATGTACAAACTTCCTACCACCTCTTTTATCATTTTGGGAAGTTATACAAATAAAGTCTCCCCCTATAATCCAAGGGTACTTGTCATCATAAAGCCTTTACAAATCACTCCGTAGCTGTCTTCTTTTAATGTATTCCCTGCTTCCATAAACCGTGGCTAACATCCATGTTTATTGATTTTTGATTTTGAGTCTTCCCACTACTACCTGATCATTTGGTTCTAAAACTTCAAAAGATGCCAAATCTTTTCTCCAACATACCATTAAGCCACCTGAAAGTCCTGAAGCCGGTTGAAGAAATGAGTCCCACATATCACCAATAATTTTTTTTAACTCATTAGGGCCCATAGAAGAAACTTTAGTTTCCATAAGACCCACAAACATTGCATCATTATCTTTTACTATCTCTTTCAAATATCTGGAGGCTACCATCTTCCTAGCCCCCCGATAATTCCAAAAAATGAGGGAGCTCATTTTTTCTTTGAGGTGGACTGAGGCCCACAACAAATATTTTTGGATTCACCTTTTCTTGTTTTGGAATTCATGGAATAATTTTCCAAAGATTTCAATTCTTTTTGCAATTTGAATTTAGTTTCTCCATATGAAGGCTTGTCTCCCAATTCCTTCCTGTCATTGTTGTTTTTAACAATTATACCATCTTGCTCCACTTCTTTTTCTTCTTTGCCAATTAAAGAATTCTGTTTAAGTGATTCTTCCATGTCTTCCACATTCTCATTTTGCAGTAAAGAGAATTTATTGTAGTTTTTAAGAACATCATGCTCTTTTCCTTTTTCCTCTTTATCTGTAGTCAAACCGGAATTCTTCTTCTACTGTAAGTTGTCTTCAATAAAAGCAAGTTTATTTTCTTCCATCACTAACATATTTTGCATTTCCAATTTCTTCTTTGCACTTCCCAGATTCTTGTCTTCAATGTTTTGATAGGGAATACTTGAGTTCACAGGTATTCCCTTAGGAATTACCTGAGTTCGCAAGCAACCCTTTCCTTTGGAGTTGATATCCTGCATAGTAAAATCAGAATATTTCTCCATATTTACTCCATCTGTGTATTGATAGGGAATACTTGAGTTCGCAGGTAGTCCCTTAGGACATGCCTGAGTTTGCAAGCAACCCTTCCCCATGGAGTTTAAATCCTGCGGCATTTCAGAATTGTTTATCTCTCCATCTTCTACTTCGTCCTCGATAACAGTTGGTTTCTTTGGGTTGGTCAAGTTGTATTCTCACACATACTCTAGCAAATTCTCTTCTTCCCCAATGGAACATATTACCATCTAGCATGATTGGTTTGCCAATTCTTGAAGCAATACAAGCTATACTCTTCTCATCCCAACATTGTAATGGGAGATGAGGCATTCTAACCCAAATAGGTGAAGTTAGCCTATTTGTAGAAGAAGAATTGAATTCGGGAGACCATTTCTCCATTCCAATAATGTGTTCATTTATATACCATGGACCTCCCGAATGAACACCTTCTATCATTTCTTCCGAAGAGAATGAACAGAGAAACCATCCTTTACCTAAAGTGGTAAAATAGAATTGATCAAATTCTTTCCATTATTTTCTGAGCTCCCATGCTACTATATGGGACGGTAACTCCTTCCCAAACACCTTAATAACCAAAGATTTAGACAATCTTTTGGCATTGACTACCTCCAATTCCTCCTTGAGTTTCACTGCTTTTCCATCATCAGATAATGTAACTTCATCTTCTTTTAAATCCATTTTGATATGAAGTTTTTTCCTCCAAGGATTTAAAGAATCGGAAACAATCAGTTTAGGAATTTCACCAGACATCTTAACTCCATCCAAACCGTTTAAATTATCCATAACCGAATGAACATTGTTGTTAATCAAATTATGTGAATCTTCATTTATCACACTGCGACAGAGTCCAGGGATTGCATTCGAATTCACAAATCGATTTACAAAAATCTTCATTCCTGAAGTCGACACAACATTTTCAGATGAAGTTACAGATGATTTGATACCTTTCGGAGTATCCATATCTACCAATTCAGCAACAGATTTACCTTTTCCCTCTACCTATTTTTTTAGTTTAGGAGGTGTTTCTGACGCTTCCTTTATGACCAAAGCTCCTTGCCGTTTCATCACTAGAATATTGCCAATCCGAATATCTTCCAAAAGCATCATCTTTACTCCATTTCCATGAATCAAAGGAGATTTTGTAGAGCACAGTTGCTGCGGGACTCTAGATTCGGCATCTTTTCCCAGTTGGAGGAAAAACTTTACCTTTGACAATCTCATTCCTTCAGATTCGGTGCTGCGATCCAACTTGGGATAATCTCCGGCGATGGGCCGGAGATCATCCGCCTCCATTAGCTGAAACTCCCGTTGCCGCCAAACCGGATTTTCGAATTTTCGATTCTCCTCCTGAAATAACGGACGTTCTCTCTTCTCAAACAAAAAACTTTAGTCTGTCCAACTAAATTTTTAGCCTTGATATGTGATAGCTCACTTAAACTCTCCTTTGTAAAATTAAGTATTAGATTTTTTTAGGAATTCAACTTCATCAAATATCAAATTTTTATGTTCTAGTACTCAGTTTTCTTTTCATTTTTTTCTTTGTTTAAGTGTTCTTGTATTTCAACTCTTTTTTTTTCTTTTTATGCACGTGAGTACTAAATAATGATTTTGAATATTTAAATTAACCTTATTCCTTTAAAGGACTTTAAATTGGAATTATGTAAGGTTTTTACAAATTCATAATGAATTATTGATGGGTGATTATGAGTGTACTTGTAGGCACATTAATAGCTAACATAGTGTATGAAATAAAAAAAAGTCATTGTATCGATTAATGCTTAGATTTTTCTTAATAATAAAATTTCTCACTAGATACACAATTATACTTATCAATAATGCAATAAAGTGATTGAGTGAGTGTCGATCCTACGAGTAAGTATTCTACTAATTTGCAATCAACTAGTACTGTTTATTATAGATGCATAGTTTTTCCTTCTAAATAAGAGTGAAGTGTTTTGAGTTTTTTCCACTTATAGAGAATGCAAATAGATGATGTTGTACCAATATATAAAATATATTTTAGACTAATACTTGTGAACAATAATATTTTCCTAATGATACTCTTAATGGTTACTGTGGATCATAGCTTATACATCTCTGGATCTCTATCAAGCCTGTAGGGGTCAAGAAGAAGATTCAGGAACTTCCTAAAATTTAATCTCCTTAGAAACTTAAAGGTTAAATATCCTATACCTAGGTATACCAACTTTCTATTCTAATGTTCCTATTTGTTTGAATATTCATCCATCAAGGTAATATATTACACTAAATATTAACTACATATATGGTCATTGTATGCATTAAATTAAGATTGGAATATTTTAAAAACATCATAATTTCATTCAAAGCTTGATAGTATATGTTAGTGCTTACATTATATTTACATCATTAGCCCAAGCTCAAAATTTAGTTAGACCTAGATAAATTTTAAAGAAAATTCATTTTCATTTAACTCATAAAAGAAAAGATGTAGGGCAATCAATAACATACAACTTCACTAGGATAGTAAAATTGACTTCTCCACCCCCCTTCCCTATTATATGGTAGGATTACTTACACAAGACTGACTAAGATCTCTAATGAAAGTATATTACACTTCTTTATCATCATTTAGAATGTACTCTAAGAGGGCACTAAAAAACTACAATGAATGTAACAAGACTCTACTAAAAAATGGTAGAACTCCTAAACAAAAGAATTGAAAAGTTATTTATAATAAGTATAGGAATTACCTCAGGTACTATGATGCTTGAAGTGGAAGCACTGAAGTATATTCAAATGAACTAGCACCTCAATGCTGTTATTCTTGTTCCGTTACAGTATTGTGCTGACTCTACGCATATGTTAACTAAATTGATGCGTTTGTTTATTGAATTGGTGTAGCTCATTCTTTCATTAATTGCTTCAACATAGTGCTAGAAAAGTTGGGTGTTATGATGCTTGAATTTGTAATACGATGTTGTAGTATTGCAATTATCGATTGTCTGACATTCAAATTCTCTAGATTCAGGTGCTACATGAAAGTTTTTTAGGGTTATTAAGACCTTATGAACTAGCCTGAGGCTAACCAATTGGGGGGGGTGTAAATAGGTATTTTAAAAATTTAACTTAAACAACAAAAAAAAATCATTTTTAGGTTTTTGATATTTTTAAAATAATATACTTTTAACCCAAGGGGGAAGCAAAATAATTTTCACACAAACAGAATTATGATATTTCAACCACATAAATAATCAAAAGTAAATAATGTAGAAATTAAGTGCAAGAATAAAAACAGAAAGAACACACCAAATTTTTATAGTGGTTCAATTAACCTGGCTTAGATCCACTCCTATGAGCCACCCCTCCAGGTATTGCATTAAAACTATAGTGTCTCTCTTTTTTCTCCCACGGTAAGTTGGAGAGGCCCTTACAAAATCTTTTTCACCAACCCCCATGAAGCTAAGAACCTAGACAACTTTTACTTCCTTCTGAAGCAGACAGAGAACTCCAACTCCTTTTGCTTCCTCCTAAAGCAGGTAGAGAACCTTGATCTAGTACTGATGAAGTCCTCCCTAGTGCCACCATGGAGCCAAGGATGATGATTGGAGAAGACGGCTTGAATCCTTTCTTGAAGCAACCTTATGAACACCTCATAAGATTCTCTCTCTCTCTTTCCTAAGCTCTCCTTCTCCTTCTCTAAGCTCTGTCAGGTTAGGAAAATAATAAATGATATTATTATCAGCAATTGAGAGAGCTTAAATAGAAGGCCTTAAAAATGCAGTAATTTTCAACTTGCTGTCAAATATTATCCAGGATGTTCGACAAATCATCCTATACGACTAGTTTAAATCAACCCTTCCAGCCAAGATAATATAGGTTTTCTATATGATTAGAACACAATATTTGTTCTATTTGTCCAGGATGATTTGGACATCATCCGGTAAGATTAGTTCAAAATCATATATTATCAACCAGCAGATAGTTCAGGAAGTCCAAAACATAATTCTGGATGATATAGAAATATAACTGATCTTCCAGGACAATTTAGAGATAGTCATGTATGGTTAGTTCAAAAACAAACTTTCTCATCCAACAGATAGTTCGAGACATCCAGGAGATTTAGGAGAAAACTAAGATTTTTCTTACAAATCATCCAGTATGATTTTATAATCATCCCAGATGATATGATCAAACAATCTATCCATAATGACTCTCCTAATCACCTGGTCAATTTAGGCATGGTTGGTAGGAATCTTTCAGGATGATCAGGATCATCTTGTATAATTAGTGCAAATTTGATAGATTTAAAATCTTGCCTAATGACTTTGGAAGCTATTTTTTATTATTTAACCATGTCGTCCTGGATGATGGGAGTATCATCCAGGTTGAATTCCTTAATCATATTTATATCAACCATATGCCCTAATTAAGGTTTCTATTTTTAACTTATTGTCTAGGAGAATTTAAAATCATCCTGTGCGATATGATTAAAAATAAAAATACTCTAACTCACCAAATTTCTCTTCCTAAGTGTGTATGTGAAAGGTTACTTAGCTTTAGGATCCATCATAGTACATTTGACTCAAGAAAAATTAAAAGATGCTTTTGAATAGAAACTACATATAGACTAAATCCTAGTCTACCTGACCTTAAGCCGATTAATATTCCAAGTAAACTTGTGGACCTGAAAGATTAGTGACCTAGGAAAATAAAATATATATTCAGGAATAGTAGTAGTCAAAAAATAATAATGTTTGTTATCATCAAAATCACTCTACTTGGATCTAGATTTACAACAAGCTCTCCCTTTTTTATAATGGAAAATATTGTTGTTAAAAATTTTTCAAAGCTAGGAAAATTTTGTTTTATTTGTTTTGTTTATTTTTTTAAAATGGTTTTTATTTTTAAAGGAGAAATAAAAAATAGAACAAAAATAGAAAAAAACACATTTCAATAAACCATAAGCAATAAATTAAGTGGACAACAAACTCCCCTTTTAACATCACAAAAAGGAGAAAGAAAGAAAAATATATAAAAAAAAAAATAGATGAATGTACAAAAAATATAAACCATTATAAACTCAAAAACACAACTAACAGTTATAGGGACTCTGATTAGAAGGTGGTGGTGGTGGATAGAAAGGGTGCGGAGAGGAGAACTGCTCGCTGACACAATTTACGTTCTGGTATACGGCTATTGGTATATTAGGTAAGCATCAAAACTTGCTATATGTTGTTTTTATTGTGCTGTAAACTCCTCAAATTGAGCCATGTCCTATATGTACTGCTGCTATTTCTCCTTGACATAAAACTCAAATCTAGCTTCCCACTAATTAAAATGTTATAAAAACTGATCGATATGTCAATGCTGGCAGATAGGAATAGTTTTAAGAATAGATTTTTTCTCTACTCCCTCAGCCTCCTCGGGGTCTAGATGGAGATGAGTTCTATGAAGGATGTGGAAGTAGTTATTCATGTAGAAGGCAGGTCGATAATTTAGTGGGGTGGGATATTGAACGTTGTACTTAGTTTCAAGAACATAGGCAATAATATGTCCTAGAGCCAAATTTTATTTTCTTTTATGTCCGGGATCCCTAATACTAGTCAAGTGTTAAATGAATCAAAATATAAGATCAATAGCATTATATAATAAATGGTGATGGAGAGTAGCGGAGTAATGTGAATACAATCACCAGATTATGAAATTACAGAAGTTCTAAAGACATATTGGATGGTCCTAGCATCTTAGACTAATAAACTAGAGGCACTATTATGGAAAGTGACATTGGTGTATCTAAAATATTAATTAATTAGACTCCAGTTGAAATCAGGATCTAAAGCCCAGACATGAAGCTTGTCGCTAGTGGTGGAATGTTTAATTGAAAGGGAATGTGAGGGTATGATTTTCAGTGTGTGGGAATTGACTATTTTTGAGGATGAAATCCCGATAATTTTGTACCGAAGGTAAGCAGCCTGATCAGCTGCCTCAGTGAAGCAAGGGTCTATAGTTCCCCTTGAGGAGCTTTCAATAAGCATCCTAGAACATTTTCCACCATCCATAGAGGAGACTTTAGTGATAGAGATTGAAGAAAGATGTTTTGGGGTGAAAAGAAACTTGAATTTGTCCTATTTATAAAGAGTTGTCATGATCGTCCAGGATGATTTGAAGCAATAATGATGTCTAGACAGATTAGTCAAAAAAGGCAATCTTATCATCTATAAAGATCAAACATCATCCAGGATGATTAGACACAGGCAATCATCACAAGGAGCTACCCAATACATTCTTTGACTTAAAAGATCATTCATGTTGAATAGATGGATCATCCAGGATGATTACACTAATGGATTGTACCGACCAAATTTAAAATGTCCAACCATTTTTGCAATGTGGATAGCCAAGGATTAAGATGGAATCATCCAGGATAACCACTAATAATTGAGCTACAATTCAATCAAATCTTCCAGGATGATCATAAATAAAGGAGACAGAACAACTGTTGGATGGAAGGTGAGCAATGAATTGATGGTATCATCCATGATGATATTATATCCTCAAGGATGATATGAAAAAAAATTGATAATTTTGTGGATGTATAGAGTTTATCATAAGGGATCCCAATAATAACAAGCAAGTAAAACATAATAAAAAATAAGTAAAAAACATAACCAAAAATAATAATCATAATAAAAAGGGTAGAAAATAAAATTTTTAAATCAATACTATAAATTATAAATTTCTCTTGTGATTTGTTTAAAACATTAGTAAGACATGAATTATTATCGCTGAAATCCAAAAAATAGTAGAACAACTGATCATGTTAACCCCAGCTTTGACTCCTTACAACATTAAAAACTTTTGATAACAAAAATTTAACTCAAAAAGGAAATTAAATAAAAAAAATGTTATGTTCAAAACTTTGTTTCAGAAAAATATCTTATAGAATAATATAGTAAAGTAATTAGTCATGATCATGAGTTTCAAAAATCAAATATTTGAAAATATCAAGTGACACATGAATTCTTCTTAGATTTAAAAGTTTGAAAGAGAAGGCAGCTTAATTTCTTATGGGCTCATTTTATACATCATGTCAATTATTTGGCGCACTTTGCACATCTTTCCTTTTTTTTTTTTTGATACACTTTATGTATCTTTAAATTATTTGGCAATCATTACACATCTCTTCAACTTCTCCAAGTGCTAGCTCACTTTCAAAAACCTTTAAAGACTCTTAGTTGTGAGAGTAACTTCTAGATATATGAGAAGAAAAACTCTCTCTAATATAAGGAGTAAACCACAAAAAAGAATCATATTCATATGATAAATGCAATAACTTGATCAAGAAAGCATGAAAGTGATTTAATGACTTTGAACTTTATTCATATGTGATAGATTATTGTAAGAAGATAGAAAAAATCTAAATTTGAAAGTCCAATTATTAATTTGAAATAGATTTCTTTCTTTGAAAAGAAAATTACACTATTAAAGGAGTTAGAGGAGGAGAAATACTAAACAGTGTTTCATCCTTTAACAATCAATGGGATGTTAACCATTGTTTAAAGTTTTTCAAAAACAAAAGCAAGGTAAAAAAATGTCATTCCAGCAGTGACCAAAAACTAAAGAAGAAAATAACATAAAACTAAAACACAAAAATAGCAGCATATAAACAAAAACAAAGAAGCAAAAAGAAAAAAGAAAAAAAAATGTAAGATTCAAAATTTAGTAATCATCAAGTTCATGCATTTATGTCTATAGCACCTAATTTATTCCTTAAGATATTGAAAGTTTCAAAGGCATGTGGTTTAGTAGATGTCAGCTAGTTGGGTTTTAATTGCTACATGGTGTAGCTCAATGTGTCCTTTAGTAATATGGTCCCTAATAAAGTTATGCCTTATGTCAATGTGTTTGGTTCTAGAATGTTGGAAGAAATGTAGTTTGCACTAGTGTTATTACATAAGATTAACATTGCGCCTATAGGTAAATCTAAATCCAGAATCTATTTCTTTAACCAAAGGACTTGGACCACTCAACTTCCTATGGCTATTTATTCAAATTTGGTAGTGGAAAGTGCATCTGAGTTTTGTTTTTCTACTAGACAAGGAGAATAAGGATTGTCCTATGAATTGACACGTTCCAAAGGTTCTCTTTCTATTCAACCTACACCCTATAAAGTTTTATTAAAAATATCCAATAATCTCAAAAGAAGTGTTATGCCTTAGACACCAAATTCCTAAGTTTTGGATTCTTAAGAGATATCTAAGGATTCTATTAACTACAGTCACGTGGGACTCCTTTGGATCATCTTGAAATCTAGCACAAAGGTAAACACTAAACATTATATAAGGTGTGCTAGATGTCATGTAAAGGAGTGATCCAATTATTCCTCTAAATTTCTTTTAATCATATGATTTTCCATTTGAGTCTTTATCTAATTGAACACTGGAGCTCATGGTAGTGTTTCTTAGATTGGCTTTATCCATTTAATATTTTTTTAGGATGTCTTTATGTATTTTGATTGATTTAGAAAAGTTTTATCATCTATCTGTCTTATACTTAACCCCAAAAAGTAGGACAATTCTCTTATTATACTCATATCAAATTTCTTACTCATTATTTTAGAAAATAATCATATAAATTTTTATGAGAAGATCCAAAAAATATATCATCAACATAGATCTGGGCAATAAGTAATTCCTTTCCTACTCTCCTCAAGAAAAGGGTAGGGTCTATGCTCCCATTAACAAACTCCCTTTTCAGTAGGATGTACCTAGCCTCTTATACCATGCTATAGGTGCATGTTTTAATCCAGACAAAGCCTTATTTAATTTGAAAATATGATTTAGAAATTGGAAATTCTCAAAGAATGATGGTTGCTCTACAAATACATCTTCTTTTATTACCCGATTTAAAAAGGCACTCTTGAAATACATTTGGAAAATTGTAAATCCCTTATAACAAGCAAATGTTAGTAGCACTCTAATAACTTCCAACCTAGCTATAGGGGAAAAAATCTCCTCAAAATTAATCCCTTCTATTATATTATACCCCTTAACCATAAGTCTTGCTTTATTCATAACCACCACACCATAATCATTAATTTAATTCTTAAAGACCCATTTGGTTCCTACTACACTTTTATCCTTAAGTCTTTCTACTAGTTTCCAAACATTATTCCTAACAAATTAGTTTAGTTACTCTTACATGGCTAGGATCTAGAATTCTTCAAAAAGGGCTTGGTTGAAGCTAGTGGATTCAATCATTAAGATGAAGGCAGAGTTATTTACTTCTTTTCTAAGTCCATGCCTAGTTCTAACACCTTCATAAGGGTCTCTTAAGATCAGTTCTTTAAGATGACTCGAAGAATATATCCTTTCTCTAGATAAAGTGTTTTGAGATTCTACACTTTCCTCCAGATTTGTAGTATCTACTCCTTGGGTAATCTCACCTACTTCATCTTCTTCCTCAACCCTAGACTTTTTAGAATCAAATTCATCAAACACTACATCAGTAGTCTCCTCCACTACCAATGTCCTCTAATTAAAAACTCTATAAGATTTCCCTACACTTTAATATCCTAAGAACACTCCTTCGTCAAATTTTAGGTCAAATTTTCCTAAGAATAATTTCCCATTGTTTAAAATAAAAACCTTACATCCAAAGACATAGAGGTGAGAAAGGTTGGGTGTCCTATCTTTAATGATCTCATAGGGTATCTTATTCAGTTTGGATTTATCATTCACCCTATTCAACACATAACAGGTTGTGTTCATCGCTTTTGCCTAAAAGTATTTTGGAAGTGAATACTCAGTAAGCATGGCTCTAGCAGCTTCCACAATGGTCATGTTCTTCTTCTAAGCTACCCCATTCTACAGAGGGGTCCTAGGAGCTAAAAAGTTTTGACTAATCACTTCCTCGCCGCAATATGTTTCAAATTTCTTAATTTCAAATTCTCTACCATTGTAATTATAGATGGTCAAGATATCTCATCCTAGTTTTTCCTGAATCTAAGTGGACAATAATTTAAATTCATCAAATGACTCCCATTTATGTGATAAAAATCTAGTCCAATTTGTTGAGATAGTTGCTACTTAGTTCTTGCCTTTTTGATATTTTTGCAACTTATATATTTTTTATGATTCCAAATATTATTGCTTTGATTATTATTTCTAATAATATATTTTAGAAGAAATTTTTTGCTCTTATGTGTACTAACATTTCAGGGAAATCATACTACAGGTTGTTGAAGACTTTAAATTAAGATCAGTTTAGAGTTTATTATAGTTTAAGTATGTATTTGTCATTTTATTGAGTCTGAGAGAGTGTGATTATAATTGAGTAACTGACCACACATACACACCGGGGGATAATTTAAAATCTAATTTTTTTTTTAATTTCGTATGGGACAATTTATTTGGTTATTTTCCCGACGAGCAGTCAAATGAATAGAAATGAAAAATTTTCTAAGTATAAATCGTATTGTACAATCACCATTCATATATGCCTTCTAGAGTACGAAATGGATGTGTCCCTTTTTGCCCAAAAATAGTTTTTTTAAGTATGGATCATACTGTACGATCCTAATTTGTATATGCAATTCAAGAGTACAAAATAGACGGGTCCCATTTCGCTCAAAAAGAATTTTTTTAAGTATGAATCGTATTATATGATCACAAACTATACATGCCTTACAAAGTATGAAATTGTGATATCCCTTTTCATCTCGACGTTTCATCCCGACGAATGAGAAAAATTTTTAACTATTCGTACCAAACGAACTGGATTTGTATGGGATAATGATCAAGTATGAAGTGATTCATACCGATTCACAATAGGTTTATACGCAATAGTTTTAGAACTACTCCTATGTACAAACTATGATTATACTGTCGAAATTGAAAATTTCAATCTTTTGATAGTTTTTTGTGTTTTTATTATAAAGAGGTCCACTAAAAACTAACGTTAAAATGTATTTTCATTGTGGATTTTCAAGGGAAATTGAAAGAGAGAGTATGGGAGAGTGTTTGATAGAGATTTCTTACAAGTGAAGTGTGAAGGGTTCACAAGGTTACTCAATGGTTTTCAAATTTTAAATATAAGAGAAAGTTTTAAAATTACCAATTCACCCCCCCCCCTGGTTAGCCCTGGGACAATAACTTAGGTTTAATAATCTATACGGAATCAATAAGTGATATCAGAGCTTTGTTTAAATATCATAAGTTTAGACTACTTTTTAAAAAATGAGAATGGATACTTTTGGAAACTGAAACACACCTGAAGGGTATTTGATCACTTGAGCTCTTTTATTTGACAATATTCTTTTCAATTTTTAGAAAACACGCATGTCTACATTTCTACAATCATTAGATTATCACATGTGGATTTTAGTTCAAGAAGGGTATACCAAACAAACTAGATTGGTTAATGGCATTATAGTTGAAACATCCTTTGCTGACTAGACTATAGAACAATGTGACTTAGCATAATTAAATGTTAAATGCTTAAATAGTTAATTTTATGCACTTAAGCTAGAAGATTACATATGAGTTTCCACTTGTAAAAGTGGAAAGGACATATGGGATATGCTTCGTATAACTTATGAAGGGACTAATTATGTAAAATAATCTAGATTGAATATCTTGTTACATGACTATGAATTATTTTGCATTAAACCAAATGAACCCATTTTTGAAATGTACATTGGATTCACTTAAATAGTCACTTCTTTGCATTCATTAGCTAGGGAATCAATGAATATTGAAATGGTCAATAAAATACTTCATTATTTACCTACTGCTAATGATACTAAAATAATTGTGATTTCAGAGTCTAAAGATTTAAATGTTTACTCTATTGACAATCTTCTTGGATCACTAGTTACTTACGAGTAAAGTGCGAATCAAAGAGAGATTGATGCATGACAATAACAAAAGGAGAAGAACATAGCACTGAAAGTGGAGGACTCGGAGAGTGATCAGTCACAACCTAAAGATGAAGACAACATTGCCTTGATGATTAGGCAATTTAGAAGTTTTCTTAAAAGGAAATAGAGGAAACGCCAACAATAGAACAGAGATAAGTTTAATAAAAATGTTAAGATTTCTAATGATGTGATTTGCTATGAATAAAGGAAACCTAGATACATAAAATCAGATTGCCCCAGTCTCAAAGCCACTCCTAGTAAAGAGAAGGTAGAGGAGAAAACAAATGTGAAGAACGGCAAGAAGAGATTTCAGAGAACTTTTTGGGCAGACTCAGCTTCAGATTCATCAGAAATAGAAAAGGAGGAGAAAGTCACCAACTTGTGCTTAATGGCCGACAATCTTGATCAGTCTGATCAAGAAGAGGTATGTGACTTGACTTAAAATGAATTGTTAGAAGTTTCTAAAAGAATTCATGACGCATATAGAAAACTTAAGAAAATATATGGTAGTCTAAATCTTGAAATGCAAGAATTGTAAAAAGAATATGAAATCCTTAGGAAAGATTATACATTGATAGATGACATCACATGAGCTTACTTGAAGAATTTGATGACTTGAACAAAAAAAAAATATCTTTTGAAAACATCCTATGCTTAATTAGAAAATGATTTTAAAAATTTTAATGATGAATCAAAGAATAGAGAGCACTACTTAAATTTTGACAAGATTATGTTAGAAGACTTAAACACATTTGTTAAATTAAAAGTGCAACCCAACACTTGAAGATTATACAAATCTTATTTTGAGGTCAAAAATTTTACAACCTAGAAAAAGATAGATTTACTACAGAAGATAAATAACCCCATTTCCTGGCGTTAAATGTAATTCTTGTGGCATGATTAGACATATTTCACACACTTGTATCTTAGATAGAAAAACTCATTTAGTGTGGAAACCTAAGATGCATAAACCTAGACATATCATACATGCATCTAGTTTTATTTTACCAAAAGGAGAACCCAAACTTGTTTGGGTTCCCAAGTCTAAAATTTTATTATATTGCAGGCACACTCTCATACAAGGCCTCGTGAGAGAATTTAGTACCTAGACAGTGGTTGCTCAAAGTATATGATTGGAGACACTAAGTAATTTATATCTCTGGAAGCCAGAAGTGGAGGTAAGGTAACACTTAGAGATAACACCACTAGGAAAGTGGTTGGAACATATATGACAAAAAAGTTCCAAATTTTTTTCATAGAAAATGTACTGCTTGTAGAAGGCTTAAAGCATAATTTACTAAGTATAAGTCAGCTTTGTGATAAAGGATATAGTGTAAATGTTTTTCCCACTAGTTACATATTAAGCCTAAATAGTAATGATGTTTTGCATGGAAAAAGGGTAAATAATATTTATATGCTAGATTTGAATTGTATTAAAATTCCTAATTCTGTTTAAAGACAATTTCACATAAATCTTGGTTATGGCATAGGAGACTTTATCACGCTAGCAAGAAAAATCTTAAGAAAATTACCTAAAAGGATTTTTTTAGAGGTATACCAAAATAAGAATTTATTAAGGATCACATTTTCGATGCATGACAATTAGAAAAATAAGTGAAGTCCTCTTTTCAGTCCAATAAGGATCATATAACTAATAAACCTTTAAATATTATTCATATGAATATTTTGGGACTGGTAAGCACTATTAGTCTAGGAGAGAAGGTATACAGATTTGTGATAGTAGATGATTTCTCAAGATTCACATGGGTTAAATTTTTATCTCATAAAAGTGAGTCATTTGATGAATTTAGAGATTTTTTGGCTTAGATTCAGAGGAAATTAGGTTGTGAGATTTTGATAATTCAAAGTGATTACGACAGTGAATTTGAAAATAATAAATTTAAGCATTTTTGTAAAGAAAAAAGAATTGATCATAACTTTTCTGCACATGGAACCCCTCAGCAGAATGGGGTAGTCGAAAGAAAGAATAGAACATTAATTGAAGCTACTAGAACCATATTGGTTTAATATTCACTCCTAAATATTTTTTGGCTGAAGTGGTTAGCTCTGCATGTTATGTTTTGAATAGGGTGAACATTAGATCAAAATTAAATAAAATACCCTATGAGCTTGTTAAGGGGAGAAAACCTACCTTGTCACATTTATATGTTTTTGTATATAATAAAGGAAAATCTTCTTTAGGAAATTGTTATCCAAAATCAGATGAAAGAATTTTTTTTGGATACTTTAGTGTTGGAAAATCTTATAGAGTATTTAATAAAAGAACTTTATTAGTTGAGAAGACCACACATATTATATTTAATGAATCTAGAATTTTAGGAGAGTAAATTTTATAAAAAGAAGATTTAAAAAATAACTCTCAAAAGATTGAGAAGTTTAATCTGGTAGAAAATTTGGAGATTGAAAAATTGTTGACTAGATATTTGAGATTTTCTAAAAATCACCAAAAGGAATTGATTTTAGGTAAACCTAGTGAAGGTGTTAGGATTAGGCATGGACTAAACAAAGAACTCAATCATTCTGCCTTTATTTGATGATAGAACCCACAAATATAAATCAAGCACTTTTGGTTGAATTTTGGATTTTGATAATGAAAGAAGAATTAAATCAATTTATAAAGAATAATGTTTGGGAATTAATTGCAAAGCCAAAGGATCAAAGTGTAATTGGAACTAAGTGGATATTCAAAAATAAAATGAAAGACTTGGAAGTTATTATTAGAAATAAGGCTAGATTGGTGGCTCAGGGGTATAACCAAATTTAAGGGATTGAGTTTGAGGAGACTTTTTCCCCTGTAGCGAGACTTGAAATAATTAGAGTTTTATTAGTCTTTGCCTGTTTTAGAGGATTTAAATTGTTTCAAATGAATATTAAAAATGTCTTTTAAATAGGGTGATACAAGAGGATGCGTATGTTAAACAACCTCTAGGTTTTGAAAATTCAAAATACCCAAATCATGTTTTTAAATTGAAAAAGGCATTATATGGATTTAAATAAGCACCTAGGGCTTGGTACGAGAGGTTAAGCACTTTCCTACTAGAGAGATCTTTTGAAAAAGGAAGTTTGGATACCACTTTCTTTTTAACAAAATTGGGAGAGGATATACACATTATTTAAATTTATGTTGATGATATCATTTTTGGTTCTTCAAATAAAAATCTTTGTGATGAGTTTTCTAAAATAATGAGTAGTGAATTTTAGATGAACCTAATGGAAGATTTAATTTACTTCTTAATTTTTAGCATTAAACAAATTAAAGAAGGAACTTTTCTTAGTCAGTCAAAGTATGTTAAGGACATCTTCAAGAAATATGAAATGGATAATGCTAAACCAGTTGGTACACCTATGAGTTCCGTAGTTCAGTTGGATAAGGACTTAAAGAGAAAATCTATTGATCAAAAGAAATTTAGAGGAATTATTGAATCTTTATTTTACTTGACTGCTAGTAGACCTGATATTATATTTAGTGTTTGCTTGTGCTAGATTTCAATCAAATCCAAAAAAAATTACATTTGATAATAGTAAAAAGGATTTTGAGATATCTCTTGGGAACTCAGAAATTAGGGATTTGGTATCCTAAGTTTAGCTCTTCATTTGAAATAATTGGATATTCAAATTTGGACTTTACAGGTTGTAGGGTTAATCGAAAGAGCACATCTGGAACTTGTTAATTTATAGGAAATTCTTTAGTTTCTTGGTCTAGTAGAAAATAGAACTCTATAGCCCTTTCTACTGCTGAAGCTGAATACATTGCCTTAGGAAGTTGTGTGGCACAAGTTTGGGTGAAACAATAGTTGATTGACTTAGGATTTTCAATAGGCACGGTTCTAATTTATTGCATAATACTAGTTCCATTTACATTTCAAAAAATCTTACTCAATATTCTAGAACCAAACATATAGACATAAGACATTATTTCATTTGAGATCATGTATCCAAATGAAAAATTAAATTTAACCATGTTTCAACTAAAAATCAACTTGCAGACATTTTTTATAAAACCACTAGCCTTTGATACTTTTAGCACATTAAGAACAAGGCTTGGTGTGATCGATCTTAATGCTTAATTAAAATTTTCTGCAAACTTTATATGTGTCTTTGTGTGTTTTCTATTTTGTTTTCAATGTGCTTATTTGTGTAAGTATTTTTTCAATTTTTTTGTTTTGTGTGTTTGTGACATGTTTTTAATTATCAAAATTATTATTTCTGATTGTTCGTGCTAAATTTTCTAAGTGTCATATTCGTGTTGTACGAAATTATTTTTGTCCCGTACGGATTCTGTAGCATATAAATCATTATTTTGGATTGAATGTGTAAAGTTTTTATTTTCTAATACATATCATATTATATGATATTTATATCATCCCGGATGATCTGTATATATTTGTCTGTATGCATGTAGATGGTTATACGGGCAGAATTAGTTATTATAATTGAATGTACGTACGAACATTTACTTTATACATACGAACCACGTGTCATTCAATGTGGGGGATAAACCAATGCGTCATTAAAATGATCTTAAATAACTAATCATCCCAGACGAACACCTGTTCCTCTGTATGATTGTATGGTCAAAACGTTTGTACGAAATGATGCTTCATAACTTGCATGATTATGAAAAGTTGTTTCATTTTGAATGTATTTGATCATATATATGAAATTATTTTATTCATGTACGAATCCAATTATCGTACTGTATGAACCCATTTTTGTACTTACGAAAGATCGTTTTTCTTTAAATAGGTAGTTAGAATTCATTTTAATTCACTTCAATGATCCCTTTCAATCATTTTCAACTTTGCAATGGCCAATTCAAGCAAGCATGGTAGAGTTACTAAGGGTTCATCTTCAAGGGGTGTAGATGAAAATTTTCTATCCAAAGAAAATGTGGATTCTTACTTTAGGTTTGTCTCTGCTTAAATCACTCAATCTAGACTTTTGATCCAAGATGACATTCATTTTCAAGTAATGCCTCTTTTTTCCACCACTCAATTTGCTTTAATTCTAACTTTAATTCATGCCTACCATAGAGAAATCTTTCACTATTTTCTGGCAAATATGACTTTTAGTTCTGATGAAAGTATGATAAGATCTTATGTCTTAAGGAAAAGGGTAGAAATTACAAAGAAGGATTTTGGAACCTTTCTGCATTTTAGAACTCAAGGGATTAGAGTACACATAATGACTTCCAAATTTGATTTTGACTGGTCCAAAATAAACAAAGATTTTAGAGGGGTTGAACAAGTTGGTCATTTACCTAGAGTCTATACTTTGAATCAAAATGACAGAATCATCCAGCATGTCCTTAGAACTTTAATTATTACTGAGGTTGGTGATTGCATAAACATTACTCCTCTTATGTCCATTGTTTCCTATCTTATCATGACTGGACAACTAATAGATGAAGCCTAACTTATTTTTGATTATATTCATGGACTTTCTAAAATTGAGCGGTTTCTCAAAGGAGGAAGAAGAATATTTCCTTAGGACATCTTGTAATCTATGTTTAAGAAAAGAAGTACAATATTGTTCATCTTTAGATTCTACTTGAAATGCTAGTATACTTCACTAATGCTTTAATTTAAGTACTGTTTGGGAAGAATGGAAATACCAGTAAGGATTTTGAGGAAGAAGGGGGAGCACCTGCTCATGAACCTTACTTTAAGGAGATGTTCCAGTACTTTGACTGATTGGAGAGTCATTTTGATCAAATTCAAACTCACCTAAATCAACAGGATGCACAGTACCAGCAGGACATGGGTTGGATTTGAGGTTAGTTTGACTCGATAAACACCAATGTAGCTATGATGAATAACTATTTTTCTATGTTCAACCAGCCTCCTCTAGACCAGGGCACTTCAAATTTCTAGATGTACTTCTTGTATGATATCTTTGCTAGTCCTTTGAGATTTGCTGATCTTAGTGATGTTTTAGATGCTTTATGTACTTGCCTTTATTTAGGTTTTGTGTTGATATTTTGTTGTCATTGTGTCATGATTTGATATCAATTGTGCTTCAATATATTTCATCTTTAAATTGATATAAAAAATACGTGTCTTATTATTTTTTTTTTTTTTGAAGAAAGCAATGAAAATGCTTTATTAAGAAAAAGACAGAAGTGGAGAATACAATCTAATACCATCTGATTCCTTCATTAACAATTTAATGAAGGTCGGAGGTATATTGCTATTCACCACATCTTCCCAAATAAAAAAACTAAAACAAGCATAGTTAGCACCGAGGTCAACTAACTTATTGCTACCTCTATCCACAAAATTAAAAAAAACTAAATTGAAATCTTTAATAAAAGAGAAATCTATGGGATCGTTACCTCCTTTTTCCACCTTCTTCTTGATGAAATTGATAACATTTTTGTTATCACCTTCAATAACCAATCCTTTATAGTTCTTCATCCAATCTCTTATTACATTCCTCAGCGATAGGATAGACTGAAGTTCCATGGTACTTGAATCCCAGTGCGAAAAATCTTTACCAAAAGCTAGCAAAAGCCTCTCAAGATGATCTCTAAAAACTCCTCCTACTCCGACCTTATAGGAGTTATGAACTACAACATCAATGTTGACTTTGATCCAATCAGACGAAGGAGGATAACAATTGTTGAGCAACCTAGATGGTTGAATAGTGCCCTCGTTGCATGAGATTGTACATCTTGACTTCCAATACCCAGCAGTAAAATAGAACGCATTAGAAGCTATAAATATTGGACTTAAAATTTTCTTCTCATGTACAAAAGAATTCTTGGATTTCCAGAAATGATAAATGGTATTACAGTAAAGGCTTATCATCCAAGAGTTTTGAACCTCAAGCCATTTAAAGCATTCTTCCACTAAATTGAATTTAGGAATTCCAAACCCCCACTTGTTTAAAACTTCCACAGCCTCTAGCAATTTATTACATCCCAAAATTATGTGCTCATTGTCTTCTACTATTCCACATCCTCTAGGACATAAGTCGAAGCCTTAAAGCCTTCTATAACACAGGAATTTGTTTGTAGGAATAGCTTCGTTTAATAATGTTCACCAGAAAATATAAACTCTAGGACTAAGTTTGGATTTCTCAAACCACCTCCAAACTTTTACTTCAGAGTAGACAGGTTCAATTGCTGCAGTTGCTAAGGCTGTTAATGATTTTCCAGAGAATCTGTGAATGAGCTCTAAATGGTCTTCTTCCTTTCTATGAATATGCATAGAAGTTATCAGCTTCAATAAATCTTTACCAAAGAATTTCTGAAACTCTTGAACGTTCCATACTCCATTTCTTATGAATCTCTCCACCAATTGATCATCTTCCAACATAGGATTGATAAAGGTTGGCCAAATCATCAAACTCTTATCAAAGATCCATGTATTTTTTAGTACATTGACTGAACTCCCATTGCCAATACTCCATCTGGCTATTGGCTTTAAAAAATTGCCTCCATTGCAAATTAATTTCCATGATACTGATCCGTTTCTCCTTGCTGAATTTTCAAAAGGAATTGGACCATATTTGGGGAATAAAGCTTTATGCATAAGAGACTCTTTCTCTTGACAATACCTCCATTCTAGCTTGGCCCTTAAAGGCCCTATCTTCTTCAAGCAAGAGTTGATACCGAGGCCCCCCAAACTCTTTGGTTTACATAATAAGTCCCAGTTAGCATAATGAAGTCCATTACTTCCATCACCTTTACTCCAACTGAAATTTTTGCATGCCTTTTCAACTTCGAACAGAATTTGTTTAGGGACCAATGACAAAGTAGTGTGAAAAGTAGGTAAAGCAAGTAAAATAGAATTCACTAAAGAAATTTTTCCAGCTAATGAGAGCAGTTTACCACCCCATATAATTAGCTTATTCAATACTTTTTCCATAATGAACTGAACGCCACTTTGGTCCCAAGATAAGTGAATTCGTGAAGTTCCCTAAACTTCATAATTTTACAAATCTTCTTCCTCCTTCCTTTCCTCACTGATCTTCCAAAAAGAATTCCAGATTTTTTGTAAGTTGATTTTTTGACCCGTCCATCCACAGAATTCCAAAAGAATACCTTTTACCACTTTAACAGATTCCAATTTAGCTTCAGAGAAAACCTTAATGTTGTCGGCATAGAGCAAATGAGAGACTTTGGGACTATTCGAAGAGATGCTAATGCCTATTGAATTCCCCCTTTGTAAGAATGCATTAGATAGTAATTGAGCACATAAAACCAATAAAAAAGGGGAAAGTGGACATCCTTGGAGAAAGCCACATTTAGCATCAATCCACTTTAAATAGATTCCGTTGATAAGTAAGGAAAATTTAGGCCCAATAACACATTCCAAGATCTGATTAGCATAGAAATCTAGAAATTCAAAATATTTTAGAACATTATTCAATGTTGGCCAACCCATAGAGTCATAGGCTTGCTCCATATCAATCTTGAAAGAGACCATCCCCTTGGAAGAATTGGAGTGTCTGAATTTGTGAAAAACTTCTTGAGCTACAAGAACATGATCCGAAAGAAACCTTCCTTTCATGAAAGCCACTTGTTATTTGGATATTAATTTAGATTACAAACAAGAGACTATTAAGGAGAATTTTAGCCACTAACTTATAAACTGAGTTACATAAGCTAACTGGCCTGTAATTGGAAGGTGAAGTAGGATCCTTAATTTTAGGAATCAATACAATAATAGTGTTTTTTCAACTATCATTCATTTTACCACTTACGAAAAAGTGATCCAAGGCTTTCCATAAATCAACCTTAATGATATTCCCATAGCAGTTAAAAAATGAGTAAGTCATACCATCTTGGCCCGGTGCTATGTTACCTCCAAGCTCCTTAATGACCTTCTCAAGTTCTTCAATTGAAAACCTTATGTTCCAGAACCTCTCTATCAGCTTCTTCCAAGGTAATGATTGGAACCGGCCTTCCATTCAATATATAATCTCTATCTTCCCATTTGTTGTTAAAGAGCTGAAACAATACTTATTTTATTTCTTATTGATCCTCAACCAGGTCTCCTTGTTTATATTTGATATTATGGATGCGGTTTAAATTACTCCTAGCACTTGCAAAAGCTTGGAAGAATCTGGTATTTGCATCCCCATCCACCAACCACTTAATCTTAGCACGTTGTCTCCATGTTGTATTGAACCGGCTAAAACAGTATTGAGCTCCTCTGTTTTTGCTTTCATATTCCATTGGTCCTCCTCCAAAAGCTCTCCAACGTCAGCTTCCTTCTCCTTTAAACCCATAATATCTTCTTTTAGCTCTTCTTTAGAAACACTAAGCTCTTTAAACTTAGCTTTACTCCAATAGTGAAGATTCCTTAAGGTTCTTTTCATTTTTTGGTTTAATACTTGAGCGGGATCTCCTTGTGCTTTCCTTCTCCAAGATTCTCTCACAATAGCTGTAGAAGATAGAATTGAAGTCCAAACCTCTTTGAATCTAATAACTTTCCTGGCTGAAGAACTGAAATTCAGCAAGTTCAGTAAGATCGGACTATGGTCCGAGGCAATCCTTCCCAGATGCCTTTCCATTAATCTATGAGCAGAGTTAAAAGCAGCTGAATTAACAAGTCATCTATCTAACTTTTCCAAGATCCTTTCAGCTCCTTTCTTGTTATTACACCAAGTGAACTTGGGACCAACACAAGAAACCTCATGCAAATCATTACAAGAGATAAAAGACTTCATCTCCTTAGTCCCCATACTAAAAAAAAACTTCCTTCCTCCTTTCTTTTCCTCCTTAGACAACAAGCAATTGAAATCTCCTCCTATAATCATAGGAATATCTTTAACCATGAGATGATCTATACCGTCCCAAAGCAGCCTTCTTTTATACACATCTTTACTCCCGTATATAGTTGCTACTCTCCAAGTACCTTTGTTGAGAACATCAAGGTCACCAACCACAAACTGTGTTGATGCTTCCACCACTTTGTATGAAGCCATCCCTTGTTTCCATATCAACAAAATACCTCCCGATAGGCCTTTAGAAGGAACATAAAAGAAATCCCAACCTTCAACGAACATCACCTTAATAAGCTTGCTATCAATAATTGTCAACTTAGTCTCTATCAATCCAAGAAAGAATTCACCATGATCTCTGATGAACTCCCTTGGACATAGGGAAGCTTTACTTTTTCTTGCTCCCCTACAATTCCAAAAACTAATAGATGTCATTTAATGATCTGAGGGAAAGAGGTTCCCCGCCCTTTCTTTCACTTATCCTTACATTTTTCTATTTCATGGAACAGGTTTGATGGGACCAAGTCCCCTGAGTTTTTTAGCACCTTTTCTTCTTAATTTACTAGATCCATCCACCTGTATACTTATTTTATCTTCCACGGACTCAAATGAAGTTGATTCTACTTTGTTAATTCCAGCTGGAGCCAAAGCAGAATTCCTCTCTTCAACAACAATTTCTTCAACTTCACCTATTATTTCTCCTTCCTCCCCCAAATTGTTTAAAACTTCATACTGATTGGAATTGTAATGAATTTCTTCAAGATCACCTCCCTTGCCAACTTTGTAGCCTTTTCTGTTTACTGCAAAGTCCTCAGCTATCTCCGGATCCTTCACTTTTTCAATTGTCTTCTCAGCAATCTGATGCTCTACATTCAGTTGAATAGAGCTCTCAATGGCTCCACCCTGGTCCTCATTTCTTTCAACTACAGAATTGAAAGATTTCTTACCAGAGGTAGGAATCCTCTTCCATTGGTTTTTAAAATTACTAACCTTGTTTTTCTTTCTTCCATAATCAACATAAATCCATGGCCCATAGCCATTTTCTTTGGTCTTAGAATGGTTTACCTCCATTTGTTTTGAATTCACCTTTGGTCCTGTTAATTTGCCTTCCTCAAAAACCAATTTTGAACCACCGAGACTAGCAAAAGTCTCTACACTTATATCTGCACAAAATTTCTCCACATGACCAATTTTCCCGCATTTGAAATAGATGTTTGGTATCCTCTCATAACTGATTTTTTGGTAAAATTTCCCCAAAGCACCTTCAACCCAAACTCCCTGTTGAAGTTTATCTTCCAGTTTGATCCGGACACAGACCCTAGCAAATTCTTGCCTCCCCCACTGAAACATGTTTTCAACTATCAAGAATGGTTTACCAACCATAGATGCTACACACATTAATTCTATCCCAACTTTGCAATTGGAGGTTGGGAAGCCTGAACATAACCGGGGCTGTCAATCCTTTCATGGATGAGGGATCAAAACTTGGGTAACATTTATCTAAACCAACAATGCTTCTGTTAACATACCAAGGACCACTGTTTAAAACTGCTTCCATAGCTTCAGCTTCTTCAAATGCACATAACACCCATCCTCCTCCAAGAAGAGTCATATGAAATATGCCATACTGATTCCACTGCCTCCTTAACTCCTGCCTGATAATATGATAGGTTGCATTCCCCAGCACCTTAACAACCAAGGACTTCTGTAATTTAGAAGTGTTGTCTGCCTCATTTTGATGATTTAATTTCACCACGCCATTCTACAGGAAATTTTCACCAAAATCAAAATCAATGCTTCTAAAATTTGGTTTCATATTCCAGGCATTATTTATGGATTTGTCAGTTTGAGGTGGAAAAACTACTCCAGCCCTTCCGTCAAATATACAGTTCCCCAAAGTTGCAGAATCCCAAACTCGAACATACTCCAGTCCCTCCTTGACTACAGGTTCTTCACGAGTAACCTCTCAATTTATTTGCTCAGCCAAATCTGGATCGACTCCTTCGACCACTGGATTATTCTTCGTTACCACATCCTTCTTACACCGTGATGAAGAACCCTTTGTTGAATCGAATCTTCCTTCCGCCAGCATTTCTTAATTTGAACCAGTACCAATCTTATTAAAAATAAAACTGAAGTTATTATTCTGAGCAATCTTCTCTTCCAGCATGATCTTCTTCCCTTTGTCAACACATTCCGTATTTTTCTAAGGAGAAAGGTACCCTCCCTCATTTATTACTAGAGGTTTAGCATATTTAAACCTCAATATAGATTCACGATCGAATACCTTATCATCATCTGCGATGGCTGGGGGAGATGAGCTATGATTCTTGCGAGAAAGGATTCTTACTGGAGGAATCGAAGAGGAACGACGTTCTCCAGCGTCGGAGGATGGTGGCCAGCGGCCCTCCACCGTCATTGGAGCGGAGAGCAAATTGCGGGATCAACAGAATTCAAAAATATGTTATTCTTTTCTCTCCCTAAGAACCTGGTGTTTCTCTTACTAGAACAAGGGTTTTTTTCTTTGTGTCATGTTTTCATTAGTTGCTTTTATTCGTTGTGTGAAATGTAAGTTTGCCTATATGTTAATCTTGTCTTATTTGATCTAAAAAGTATTATAAATTAAAACTACAATACAAAAATTAATTTTATTATAAAATCTAATTTTTCAAAAATTTAAGTTAATTTATAACTCAATCAAGTTAAGGTTATCAATCTCATGTTCATTTTTAGGCATAAATAATTTAAATATTATTATTGCAATTTTGATGTCTTGTTATTTTTTATTTCTCTTTTCAATATAATTATCTTTGTAATTAGCTAAATTTGAGTTAATAGATTATTTATTTTAGAAAGATCAATTTAAAAAAAAGGAGGGGAATATCAAAAAGAAATGTACAAGTGTACAAAAATTGAAAGAATGAATAATGGTTCACAAATTGAGAAGAGGCACAAAATTATCACAAATACAAAAAAAATGCATAAAGTGTGCCACAAATAATTTAAAAAGATGCTCAATGTCGCCAATTGAATATATTCTTTCCTCTATCGTTTAATCTTCAAATTCAAATCAATCTAATATTCAATTATATTTTGTATTGAAAATTGAATTTAACTAATTTTCATTTCGTGACTTTTGTAATAATTCTTACCTTAATCTATTTTTTTTTGTCTATGTCATATTTTAATTTAAATCTTTTTGAATCTTTATTTTTGTCTAGAATATTATAAAAGATGTGCTTGGAGTATCAAATAGAAAAGCTCCTAATAGTAAAAATAGTTCGTGATGGAATCCAAATGTACAAGAAAAGATTAAGAATAAGAAGATTTTTTATAAAAATTGGTTTAATTTTAAAAATTTTGGTAATTGCGAACGATATAAAGAGGCTCGTAAGGAATCTAAGAAAATAATATACGATGCAAAGACCTTAGCTTTTAGTGTTTTATATAATATATTCAATACTAAGGAGGGAGAAAGGTATATGTATAAGTTAGCCAACAAAAGAGATAGAAGTAGTAAGGATTTAGTTCAAGTGAAGTGTATTATGGATGAAGATCAAAAAATACTTTTCTTAGAAGATGATATTCAACAAAGGTGGATGAGATATTTTGCTAAACTTTTTAATGAAAATTATGAAAATAAGATTGACTATAGTGACCTTAGCACCCTAAATGAAAATAAAGATTTTTGTTTTTATCGATGTATTAGTAAAATCAAACTTAGAGAGGCTTTAAAAAAATGAAGGATGGAAAAGCTATTGGACCTGATGATATTCCAATAGAGGTGTGAAAATGCTTAGGAGATGAAGGTATTTCTTGGCTTACTAAACTTTTTAATACTATTTTGAAGACTAAAAAGATGCCATATGAGTGGAGAATGAGTCTGTTAATTACTATTTTTAAGATTAAAGGTCATGCACAAGATTGTGTGAATTATAGAGGAATTAAGTTAATGTGTCATACTTTAAAACTATGGGAGCGAGTTATGGAGCATAGGTTGCGGCATGAAACTAATGTTTCTCAAAATCAATTTGGATTCATGCCGAGTAGGTCGAATATGGAAGCCATACATTTATTAACAGGTTTGATGGAGAAATATAGAGAAAATGAGGATCTACATATGATGTTTATTGATTTAGAAAAAGCATATAATAAAGTTCCAAGAGAAGTGCTATGGAGAGTTATTGAAAAGAAAGGAGTTAATAATGCTTATATTCAAAGCATTAAAGATATGTATGCAGGAGCGATTACTTGTGTTCAAACACAAGGTGGTTTGACCAAGTATTTCCCTATTCCTATTGGGTTACATCAAGTATCAGGCTTAATCCCATATCTTTTTTCTTTAGTTATGGATATTCTCACTAGACATTTGCAAGAGGATGTAAGTTGGTGTATGCTTTTTGCTGATCATATTCTTCTTGTTGATAAGACTAGAGATGGAGTTGAAAGTAAACTTGAATTATGGAGGTCAACATTAGATTCTAAAGTTTTTTGCTTGAGTAGATCTAAAATGGAATATATTTAGTGTAATTTTAGTAGTAATAGACCTAGTGATGGTAAAGTCATTAATAAGAGTACATGTTTTAGATTCTTGGATCTATTGTTCAGAGTGATGGTGAAATAGATGGGGATATTATCAGCAAAATTCAAGTTGGATGGTTAAAGTGGAGGAATGCATCGGGTTTATTGTGTGATAGGAAAGTACCCCTTAAACTTAAGGAAAAATTCTATAAGATGGTAGTGAGGTCTGCAATGCTTTATGGTGCTGAATGTTGGCCATTAAAAGAGAAACATAATATTAAGTTAAGTGTTGCAGAGATGAGGATTCTCAGGTGGATGAGTGGCTTTAACCTTAGATATATGATATGAAATGAGCATATACGTGAAAAGGTTAGAGTATCTCCAGTAGAAGATAAGATTATAGAGAGTCTCTTTAAATGGTTTGGTCACATAAAACGACAGCCTTCCAATGACCCGGTTAGGAGAGTGGAGGTATTAGATTTGACTTATGTTAAGAAAGGTAAAGGTAGACCTAAAAGACTTGGTTAGAAAATATTAGGAATGACCTTTCTTTATTAGATTTAAATGAGAATTTGACCTTTAATAGGACACAATGGAGAAAAAGGATTCATGTAGCTGACCCCATGTAGTGGGATAAAGGCTTGATGTTGTTATTATTGTGGTTGGATGTTAATCATGTTATTACAATTACTGTTTAATCTCTTTCAAGATCAATTATTAAGGATTCTCATATGACTTCTTCCATTTCAACATTTATTTTCCCTTTTTTTTGTTGTTGTCAAAAGGGGGAGAAGTATTATTTACGTTTAATTGTTTAGCATTTTAATGTTGTTTGTGTTTGTTATTTTTGTTTGTTGTTTAGGGACTGTTTAGGGTTTTTTCTTTTTGATTTTATTTTCTCAATTATGAAAACATTTATAAAAAAATTTTAAAAAAAAAATTATTATTTGTTCTTAAAGGAATCCCTTATATTCACACGTTTATTTATTTAGGGGGAGTTAAGGAGAAATATAGGGTATTAATTTTTACTCAAACAATAACTATTTTAATATCATCAAAAAGAGGAGATTGTTGAGATAGTTTCTACTTAGTTCTTGTATGTTTGATATATTCTTACAACTTATATATTTTTTATGATTACAAATATTATTTCTCCTAACATATTCTGAAAGAATTGTTTTTCTCGTGTGTACTAACATTTCAGGAAAATCATGCTATAGATTATTGAAAACTTCAAATCAAGATCAGTTTAGAGTGTATTGTAATTGAAGTCTGTATTTTTTATTTTATTGAGTCTGAGAGAGTGTGATTGTAATTTAGCAACTAACTACACACACACACCATGGGATAATTTAAAATCTTTTTTTAACTAATTATACTATATGAATTAATTTCGTACAGGACGATTTGTTTGATTATTTTCCTGATGAGTAGTCCAACGAACATAAATAAAGAATTTTCTAAGTATAAATCATATTGTACGATCACCATTCATACATGCCTTCCAGAGTACGAAATTGATGGGTCCCTTTTCACCCAAAAATTATTTTTCTAAGTATGGATCGTACTGTATGATCCTTATTTTTCCATGCCTTTCTAGAGTACAAAATAGACAGGTCCCATTTTACTCAAAAAGAATTTTTCTAATTAAGAATTGTATTGTATGATCATAAATTGTACATACCTTAAAGAGTACAAAATTGTGAGGACCCTTTTGGTCCGGACGTTTCGTCCCGACGAATGTGAAAATTTTCTAATTGTTTGTACCGAACGAACTGGATTTATATCAGACGATGATCATGTATAAACAGATTCATATCTATTCATAGTAGTTTCATACGCAATAGTTTTTGAACTGTTCGTATGTAAGAACTCTGATCGTACTATATGATCGAATACGCTCAAAATTGAAGATTTTAGTTTTCTTGACTGTTTTTTGTGTCTTTAGTATAAAATGTACACTAAAAATTTATGTGGAAAAGCCTTGTCTTCATGATTTTTCAAGGGAAATTGAAAGAGAGAGTGTGGGAGAGTATTTGAGAGAGATTTCTTGCAAGTGAAGTGTGAAGTGTTCACAAGGTTACTCAAAGGTAAGGATCACTTTGTGATTTTGGTATTTACTCTTCCTTTCTTCTTTCTAGTTTCTTGTGAAAATCTCTTTGGAGAAGATCTGGTTCTCTGTCGACACTTGGAGAGTGTGAATAGATGACAATACTCTGCCGACACTATGAGGGTGTGAAAGGATGAAGGTACTCTACCTACACTTGGATGGTGTGAAAGGATGTGGTACTCTGATGTCACTTGGTGAGTGTGAAAGGACAACGGTTCTCTGCAGCATTGGGGATTGGTGGAAGAGAGGTTTTTGTACTGTGGGAGCAAAAGGAGAGTCACTTTGGTAATAGTGTAATACCTAAAACGGGAGTCTTTAGGGAGTGGATGTTGGTTGTATTTGACTAAACCACTATAAATCTTTGTATCATTTTAATTTATGCATTTTATTTACTGTAAGTTATATTCTGTGATAAAAAAAATTGTTTTTGAAATCTTAATTAACTTGCTAACTGAATCAAAGGTTTTCAAAATTTTAAATCCAAGAGAAAGTTTTAAAATTACCAATTCACCCCCACCACCTCCCCCCCCATTATAAATCCCCCCCCCCCCCCCCCTCTTGGTTATCCTTGGGACAATAGCTTAGGTTTAACAACCTATATGGAATCAACACAACTAAACCTATAGTAGTTATTAACTATTACAAATATAAAAACCTTTCACCCTAAGCTTGCAATTGTAATGGGTCTAAATAAATCCATATGAAGGACATCTAAAGGTTAGAGGTGCTTATGGCCTTAATGGAATGTAAGAGGATTTGACTTGATTTTCTAATTGATAGGAATCACAGAGGTGGTCCTTAGTGAATTCAAGCTTGGAGCTTCCACTTACTAAGACTTTTTAGGTTAATTTTCTAAGTGTTTTCATGCTAGCATGACACAACCTCTTATGCCACAACTAGGACTCCTCAGCAATAGTTTTTAGGCAAAGGGTGCTTTCAGAATTAACATAATTTAAATCTAGCATGTAAACATTATTCAATCTTTTTCTATGCAGCATAATTTTTCCATTCAGGCTTATGATATAGATAGAAGTTATAAATTTAATTATGTAGCATTTATCACACAGCTAGCTTATACTTAGCATATTATGTTTTAAGCCATCAACAAGTAAAACATTTTCAATTAAAAGGTTCTTAGAGTTTCTAATTATATCTGCACCCAGCACATTCTTGGTAGTGTTATCTCCAAGAGTGATCTTGCCTCTAGACCTGGCCTCCATTGAAATGAATTAATTAGCATCTCAAGTCATATGGTATAACCATCCACTGTCTAGATACCATATGATCTCATGATATCTTCTGTGAAAGCACCCCTACAAAATCATGAAATGCTAGATTTGAGAACCCATGCAGGTTTGGGCCCCTTTTTATGAAAAAGGAATATAATGTATGCATGCTATGGTGTAAGTTTTGAACTTTACATCTCCATGCCCAATGTATACTATGGTGAACAGTGCAAGTGTGAGAGATATATCCTAACATACCACAAGAGAAATATCTAACACCAAGAAAAGGGTTTACTAGTCTACTTGGGTTATAATGCTTCCTAGGTTTGAATGATGCATGCTGATTTTATGGATTATGAAACTCAAGTATTATGAGTGGTTTTTTATTTTCTTTGAAAGAAGTTAACTTAGCATCTAAAAACTGATTTGCATTTTCAAGAATTGAAGTTTATATTTTGAAAGCATATTCTTTATTATCTAAAATCAGTTGCAAGAGTAACTAATTCCTCATAATCATTTTCTAGCTCAACATGTAAAATTTTCAAGGAATCATGCTCATTTGTTAAATCAAGATGCTTTGTATCCAACAAGTCAAATTCATCCAACGAAGTCATATGATTTCTATCAAGTGTAGAAAGTTTTTTAATCAAAACTTCATGCTCTTTTTGTAAGTTCAGAAATTTTTGTTTTAGGCTATTATGTGATTTTTTAAGCTTTATGTACGAAGAATGAATTTTCTTAGAAAATTCAAGCAATTGATTTTATTTTAATTCACATACCTCTTCTTGATCAGAGTGACCAATTTGACCATCTACCATCAAACACAAGTTTTTTTCTCCTCCTCAAGTTTAGTTTCAGTGGGGTCAGATGATGAATCCGCCCAAAAAGCCTTTTGGGTTCTTAGCTTGCCCTTCTTAAACTTGGATCTCTCCTCACCCTTCTCCTTACTTGGGTGAGCCTTAAGTACATGGCAATCAGCTTTTACATGTCCCGATTTCCTGCATTCAAAGCAAATCACATTAGAAGAACCTTTAGAATTCTTGATATTTTTACCTTTGCTCCATTTCTAAAGGTGCTTTTGATTCTTTCTTAAAAAGCTTTTGAGTTTCCTTGTAACTAAGGAAATACCATCATTCTCAGAACATGAAGTATTAGTGTCAGAATCATCAGCCTTTAAGGCTACAGTTATGTCCTTCTTTTTTTCCCTTACATAAAGTTATATTTGGTTCACTCGTTTCTTGTAAGCAATGATTGATCCAAGTAAGTTATCTATAGAATAAATATTCAAATCCTTAGCTTTAGTTATAGAAGTAGTCTTTCCTTCGAAGGAAGAAGGAAAACATGTAAAAAATTTATTAACTTTCTCATAGTTTGTTAGCTCTCTTCCTAAGGCATCCAAAGAGGTGACTATTTGTGTAAACCTAATATATATTTCAGATATTGACTCAATAGGTTCCATGCAAAAAAGTTCATAGTCATAAATTAAAATTTTTAACCTAGATTGCTTAACTTCACTTGTGCCTTCATAAGTAATAAATAATCTATCCCAAATTTCTTTACCAGTTGCACATATTGAAACATGCATGTAATCTTCAAATTTCAATACACAGAAAAAATAGTTTAAAAATTTTGCATTAGGTTATGTTATATCTCTATCATCAAAAGTCCATTCAGGAAAAGGAAGTTCAATTTTTATGCCATTAATTTCACATGTTAGTGTAGAATAACCTTCAATTACAAGCATCCATATGCGATAATCTATAGATTACTAAAAGGTAGACATACAAGTTTTTTGGAAATCAAATGGTATATTATCAAATAAGGGTGGTCGAGTAATGGAATACCCTTTAACCGTATTCTGGTTATGAAAGTTAGCCATGGATCTTTAATTAAAAATTTTCTAAAACTTGATATTTTGAATCCCACTCTGATACCATTTGAAAGTTTATTAGGGTTCCTAAGCCCTTGTGAACTAGCTTGAGGCTCACTAAGAAGGAGGGGGGGTGAATTGGTGTTTTATAAATTTTATTTAAACAACAAGGAAAATCTTTTAAGATTTTTGATATTTTTAAAACAAATTAATTTTATCCCAAGGCGGAAGCAGAATAATTCCACAGATACAAAATTATGATATTTCAACCACATAAATAATTAAAAGTAAATAATGCAAAAATTAAGGGTAGGAATAAAAATAGAAAGAGCACACTAGATTTTTATAATGGTTCGATAAACCTGACCTACATCTACTCCCCGGAGTCTCCTCTCTATGTATTGCACTAAAATAATAGTTGCTGTCCATTTGCTCCCACCAAATTGTGGAGAAACCTTATAAAATCACATTCACTAGCACCAGTGAGGCCGAGAACCTAGACTCCTTTTGCTTCCTCCTAAAGCTGGCAGAGAACCACAACTCCTTTTGCTTCCTCCTGAAAAAGGCATAGCTAGTGTTGATGAAGTCCTCCTTAGAGCCACCATGGAGCAAAGGATGAAGATTGGAGAAGATGACTTGAACCCTTGCTTGGAGCAACTTTTATTAACACTTCACAAACTCCCCCTCACAAGATTCTCTCTCTCTCTCTCTAGCAAGCTCTCCTTCTTCTTCTCTAAGCACTCTCAGGTTAGGACAATAACAAAGATATCATCAACAGCAATTGAGAAATCTTAAATAGAGAGCCGTAAAAAATGCCCTAATTTCCAACTTGCCGTTAAAGATTATCCAAGAAAAATCAATATATCATGTTGTATGATTAATTTAAATCAACCCTTATATCTAATACAATGTAGCCTATATGTACGATTAGAACACAATGTTTATTCTGATAGTCCATGATGATGTGGATAAAATCCTATAAAATTAGTTCAAAATCATACATTATTATCCAACATATAGTTTGGGATGTCCAGAAGATAAATTTAGATGATATAAAAATATAATTGATTGTCTAGGATGATTTAGAGATTGTTCTTTATGGTTAGTTCAAAAATAGACTTTATTGTCAAGTAGATAGTTCAGGATGTCCAGGAGATTTAGGAAAAAACTAAGGTTTTTCTTTCAAATCTTCAAGTATAATTCTACGATAATCTCATATAATATGATCGATCAATCTATCCTTAATTACACTTCTAATCACTTGATCTATTAAGGCATGAGTGTTAAGAATTATCCAGGATGATCAGGATCATCTTATATGATTAGTGCAATTTTGATAAATTTAAAATCTTTCCTAAATGACTTTGGTGTCTATTTTTTGTGATTTAACTATATCATCCAAGATTATGAGAGTATCATCCAGGACAATTTCTTTAATCAGGTCTATATAACGCATATGCCCTAATTAGGGTTTCTATTTTTAACTGATCATCAAGGACGATTTGAAATCATCCAGTATGATATGATTAAAAAAAACTTTAACTTACCAAATTTATCCCCCTGAGTGTGTGTGTGCAATGTTACTAAGCTTCATGATCCATCATAGTACATTTGACTCAAGAAAAGGTAAAAGATACATTTGAATAGAAATCAAAGACTCACATAATCCTAGTCTATTTAATCTTAAGCTGATTGTCATTCTAAGTGATATTATGGACCTGAAAGGTTAGTGAGCTGGGAAAATAAAATAGATATCCAAGAATATTAGTAGTCAAGAAGCAATAATATTTATTGTCATAAAAATCACACTACTTAGGTTCAGATTTGTAACACTACACTCCACATTTCTGATGTTCCTTGTTATATAGCATCACAATGCTGACCTTGACTCCTCTGGGGCATTGAATTATTTAATATTTTTCTTGAGGCTCCAATGTATTGATTTACTAATCTAGTGATAAGGTGTTGTATATGCTGTGAAATTAGTAGTTGAAGCGTTGTTGCAATTGTTCAATATATATGATTTTTTCTCCTTTTTTTAGCATTTTCTGCATAACATGAACTAAAATATCACATTTTTACTAAATTTAAATGTGAGAATTAGTATAAAATGTACACTTAATAATTATATAAATTAATTTAAGTACTCATTTTTTCTAAACTTAGTAATTCAATCTTATAATTGATAGTCAATGCTTAGTTGCTATGGCTTTTAAGTTCAAGATTAAAGTATTAACTTAATAATTTCATTTAAATAATTATGATGATATTCAAATTATAAATTTTTATTCTTTGATCATTCAATTTAGCATTTTAGTTTTGTAATATTCTTAATTTTTAAATTGTAATTTCATATTGAATAAATCAACTGTCAAAGTGTAATATAAGAAGGGCATTTCAATAATTACACAATTTTAAAAATTTAAGTTAAATGAAAATTTAACAAAGTAGTAAGAAATAACAACAAAGTAATAAAATTAAAATAGAATGCACAAATAAAAAAATGAATAGAACTAAATATATAAGAGAAAGTTAAACCTACCATTTTTCATTTATACTAATAAAATGGTACAATAGGCATCTCATCATAATTACTACCTAATAAGAAATTTTAATACCTCATGCACTAACCGGGTCAACTATTATATCGATAACAATCACAACCATAACTATCACTTCCTTCACTTGTATCAATATGGACCTCCCCAAGAAAGGAAAATAAAAAATAAAGAAAATAAAAAGAACAACCAACTATAACATCAAAAATACTCTCTTCATCTTTCTTTCTCTAGCAAGCAAGTAAAAATAAAGAAAAGAAAGATAAATTAATTAGGATAAATCCCAATCCTCCTCCTCATCATTATTATAATCATGATCATCATTATCATCTGTTACTATAGGTGGGTGTCAAACAAAGGTTTATATGCAAGGGCTACTAAAATTTGGAGCGAACTGGGGTTCTCTACAAAAGGACTCCTCTTAGATATCTAAACTAATGCTTCATTAAATGGAGAAGAGTAGCTATACTAGTTTTCCTCTATGTCCATACAATGGGTAACCCATTGTCATCTCTTGCTACCACCCCCTACAATCCTCACAAAAGATGTAACACCCTCCATTTACTCACTCAAATATGAAACCTTCTTGCTTAATGATCTAGAGGTCAAGGCACTCTATCTACTGCTATTGGGCTAACTAGTTAAATAGGGCACACTAGGTCCTCCTTCCTCCTCTTATTTCTTCTTAAAACTTTTATTTTTTTTTACTTTGTGAGAGAAAAAAAGGAAAAAACTTCTCCTCACTTGATTCACATAACACTCTAGTTATTACACAAAGTGAATAAATAAGAGAGGGGTGCCTTATAGCAATAAAAGTGGAACCCTTCATGATATACATTAAAGAAGTGAAAATTAACTTACCTACATCTATGGAATGGCCCACGTGAACTGCATAATTTAAAATAGCTCTCTTCTTAGTCACCTCATTAATACTCTTACTTTGCAAAAAATGAGTGAAGATAAAATAGTGTTAAGCTTTGGATAAATGGGTCAAAAAGGATGAAGGAAAATTTATTACCTTCTTATCTCTTTCTTTCCAAATAGTCTCACTCTTATGGTCCACAAAAGCACTCTTGATAATAAAAGTTTGTGAAGGTTGTTAAACCTTGAAGAATAAACCAAAGGCTAACTAAGAGGTAGGGGGGGGGGCGGCGTGAATTAGTAATTTAGAACTTCTTTAATAAAAAGAAAAACCCTTGATAAAGCATTTTGAAATATATTAAAATATCAATTTTATCCCCTAATGCAAAAACAAATTAATTTTATAATAACTAAAAATTAGAGTTTATCAACAATACAATAAATCATAAAAAAACAAAGTTATGAAAAATAATAAGAACAAGCACACCAGAATTTATAGTAGTTTGGCTAACCTGACCTACGTCAACTACTTGGAGACTCCCTCTCTAAGTATTGTACTAAACCTTTAGTGACTCTCCTTTAGTCCGAATAGCTAGACGAAGAAGTCCTTACCAAATCTCTTCTACCAACACGGTGAGGTAGAAGATATGGAATCTTTTTTCACCCTCTTAGTAATGGCAGGAAACCACAAATCCTTTCACAGGTAGAGAACCTTGGATTCCTTTCACCTTCCTCGGTGCGGTGAAGAAGCCGTGTCCTTTAATAATAAAGATATATTTTTCTTTCCAAAACATCCCTTAAGATAAACCTTGACTATGATGATACTAAGGTGTAAGATTGTCGTAGCAACCATATGAAACCACCTCAACAGTCCATTGAAACCCATAAGAATCTTCTCCCTCTAAAACTCCAACCTTTCCTCTCTCCCTTTCAAGGCTCTCCCTTCAAGTTTTCTACAGAAGAAAAACAACTTAATGCATGCCAAAGAATCTTACCAAATGTCTTGAGAAAGCTTAAATAGTGGGCTTTAAAAAAACCCTAACGATTTAAATTTGTCATCAAATATCATCCAATACAAACATTAGATCATCCTATATGTTAAAACAAAATAACTCTTATATACATCACAAATAGAATTATCTAGTATGATTAGTTCAAGTGTTCGTACTGGTCATCTTGTACGATACTACGATTGTCCAGTACGATTTATGAAAAAGTATGGTATTTCATTTTTGACGATGCAGGATGATTAAGTACCATCCCATATATCTCTTAGGTCTGAAAAATCCATATAGGTTGTTAGACATAATGCAATTTTCCCATGGCTAACCAAAAGGGGGTGGGCGGGTGAATTGGTATTCTAAAAACCTTCCTCTTAAATAAAAATTTGATTATAAAATTATTTGCACAATTTATGATTTTCCAAAACACAACTTTTTCAACCACAAAAATAAAATTATAGACAATAAAAATACTGAAAAATAAAAAGAACACAAAGATTTATATTGGTTTTGTCCAACTAGACCTATGTCCACTCCCTTAAGACTCCCACTTCAGGAAATGCACTATTACCAAAGTGTCTCTTCTTTTATTACCACAGCAGGTGGAGAAACCTTTATAATTACCCTCTCTTCCACCAATCCTGTGTGAGATAGAGTACCGTCATCCTTTCACACCCTCCATGTATCAACAGAGTACCAATATCCTTTTACACTTCTCCAAGTGTTGGCAGAGAATTGGCGTCCTTTCACACTTCTTCTTGTGTTGGTAGAGAACCGTCATCCTTTCACTCTTCTTCAAATGTTGGCAGAGAACCATTGTCCTTTTACACATCTCCAAGTGTTGGAAAAGAACCATCATCCTCTTACACCCTCCTAGTGTTGGTAGAGAATTAGATCTTCTTCAAAGATCTTCTTATATGTAATTTCGAAGAAGTAGGGAAGAGGATTGACAAAACTTACAAAGAGATTCAAACCTTTGGGAAACCTTGTGAACCCTTCACAATTTCCACTTGAAAAATCTCACTCCACACTCTCAAAACACTCTCCCAATCACTCTCAGACTTTTGCTCAAAGAAAAAAAAAATATGGATTCATCCTCAGACAATTTTAAGGACCTTAAATATGAAAGACAAAAAAATGACTAGAAAACTAAAAATTTCAATTTTGATCATTCCGATCATACATATGAATAGTTCAAAGTTTGCTCGTTCGATCATGTCCAAAATATTTTTGTATGTGAACATCATACAATACGAATCTATATCGACCCGAACAAATAGTTCAAAAAATTTCCTATTCATATGGACAAAAATGTTCACAACATTTTTATACTCTGGATGTTGTATGTACGATGGCAAGATCGTCTCATACGAACAGTTCAAAAAATTTTCCTATTCATATTGATGAAAATGTTTGTAACATTTTTGTACTCTGGATGTTGTGTGTACAATGGTAAAATCATCGTGGAAGAATAATTCAAAAAAAATTCCTATTCATATGGACGAAAATGTTCATAATATTTTCATACTCTGGATGTTGTCTGTACAAAGCCAACTTCGTATAGAATGAACACTAAGAAATTTTTCTGTCCAAGATTTGATTAATTGCTTTATAGAGGAACTAGCTGAACAAATCATTCTGTATGATTAAAAAACATGCAATACGATTAGTTTAAAAATTTATAGGTTATAACTCTTCATAGTGCATGTGTGTGTACGATTACCCAATTACAATCATACTCTCTCAAACTAAATAAAAGTGTAAAATACAGACTCCATTTATAATAAATCCTAATCTAATATGACTTGAACTCTTTAACAGTCTGGAATAGGATTTCCCTAAAATGTTAGTACACACAAATAATAAAAGCAATATATCTAATATGTGTTAGGAGAAACAGTAATAAAAAACAATGATATTTGAAATCATCAAAAAACACATAATATGAAAGTATAGTTATGATTGCAACAATCTCCTCCTTTTTTATGTTGGAAAAATAATATTATTTGAATTAACATTTAAAGTAAAAAATTCTCCTTAGCTCCCCCTAAATGAATGATTAATGTAAATCTAGGGATTCCCATAAAGATCATAATACCTAAACCCAAAAAAAAAAAATCATGATAAACATTCAAACTGCTTTTAACACAAATATTTAATATATGAATTCAAAACATACACATAACACATGCACACAAAAAAATACACTCATCAAACACATCAAATAATACACATCAACTGACAAAAATTTCAAAAACATTAATAAAATATTAATCAATCAAACAATATTACTACTCCCCCTTTTAACTACAACAAAAAGGAAGTAGAAACTTGAAATGAAAAGTCTCAATAGATAAACAAACGAATTGATCTAAAAAATTGCTTTAAACCAACAGCAAGTGCAATATTAATTTCATAACACTAAAAAAGAAAAAAAATATTCAAAATTTTAAATCAAAAAACAACTAAGATAAGAAAAGTCAATCAAAATCATGATTTATGTCAGACAATTCAAATAAAGATGATTATTACAAAAATGATGAAATAAAGATAAGTTAACTTCAAATTCAATATATAATATAATTATTAATTAGATAGATTTGGATTAGAGATTAACTGATAGAGGAAAGAACAAAATAATAAATTTCAATTTAGCGACATTGCACATCTTTTCAAATATTTGTGCACACCTTATGCATCTTTTCTATTTGGGTTGGTTTTGTTCCTCTTTTTAGTTTTCGAACCATTGCGCATTCTTTCAATTTTTGCACACATTGAGAATTTTCTTTTGATTTACTTTTTGGGTCTTTCCAAGATCAGTAATCTTAAATTAAATTTCACTAATAATAAAAATAAGTATATTAAAAAAGAAAATAAAAATAATAAGATATTAATATTGTAATAATGATATTCTAGTTATGTTTTCCTAAAGGAATATGAAATTGATCTCCTTATCTAATTCCAGTTATAATCTAATTCAAATTTTTGAAAGATTAAATTTTTGAAAGGAAATTAATTCTTAAAGAAAAATAATTTATAACCACATTTCAATGATAAATTTCAAAATGATTTTTCTTATAAGACATACTAACATTTCAAGAAGTAAGAATCAAACACAAGTCTCCAAAACATTACATTTTCCATTGATATTAAAAGGATCAAATACATTCATCTCACAGATATCAACTAGAACAAAATGCTTCATCATCACAGAAAGACTTAACGAAAAATAATAAATATTACAAACATGAAAGGAAAACTTAATAACATCACTCGCAAAAGCTCGATAAAAATAACAATAATGAAGTACATCTAGAACTCGGAGGGGCCCTAATCTGGAGGAGGCTGGTTGAACACTAAAAAATAGTTATTCATCATAGCTACATTTGTAATGACCGTATCAAACTGACCATGGATCCAACCCATGTCCTCCTTGTATCTCACATCTCGCTAATATAAATAAGTCTCAATTTGATCAAAATGTTGATCAAAGTGAGTCTCTAAATGATCAAATCACAGGACCATTTCCTAAAAATAGTTTTTATTGGGTCCTTGTGCAGATGCTATAGCTCCCTATTCTCCCTCAGTATCATACTAGAACTCTGACATCTCATAAATATTGATAAAAAAGAAGCATAGATAAAATAGATTGAGAGTTCAGTGGGAGGATCAAGATGAATCAGCTTATACTTTTTGAGAAATATATTGGTAACAAGATGTCCTAAGGCCACATTCTTTTTCCTTTTATAGTCTGGAAGTCTAATTTCAGAAAGGTTATATAGGTAATCCATAATGAGTTGGGCTTCATCAAATGGACTTTCAGACATAATAAGATATGTGATAGTGGATAGGAGTGGAGTCATATTTACTCGATCATTAGCCTTAGGAATAATCAAAGTTCTTAAGACATGCTGGATGATTCAGGCATTTTGGTTCAATATGTAGAATCTTTATAAATGACACACTTGAGAGACACCTCTAAGAACTTTGTTAATTTCAAACCAGTCAAAGTTGGATCTATAGGTCATAGTGTGTGCTCTAATCCCTTGGGTTCTCAAACAGAGGTTGTTACCTAAATCTTCTTTGGTTATCTCTACATATTTTTTTTGGATGAAGGAACTTTTCCTAGAGTGGTCTTCACTGACTCTCATATTAGCCAAGAAATAATAAAAGGTTTCTTTTTGTAATGCATAGATAAGAGTGAGAATGAAGAATAGTTGAGTAGAGGCAAATTGAGGTAGTACAGAGAAGTGAAGATCATCTTGGATTAGAAGTCTAGATGGATTGATCATGGTTGCAATGAACCTAAAAAATGCATTCTCATACTTCTTAGATAAGAAGTTTGAATCCATAGCACTTCCAGAAGATGGTATATTTTGTATTAATTCTTCCAAGTCATTCCAAAAATTTAATTTAGAACTTATATCCAAACCTACCTGAGGAGCATAAGCACTTATAATATTAACAATCTTATCCTCAACAACAATCTTTAAAGCTATAATTCTATCACCAATCCTATTAATTTTTATAACATTATCCTTTAAACTCTTATCTATAATGACACCTACACCATTTCTAGTACGACTCCTACCCGAATACCAAAGTTTAAATCCTAAACTATCGATTTCCTTAGCCTTCTCTCCAACCCACTTAGTTTCCTGAATGCATAAAATATTTAATTTCCTATGAATCATAATATCTATTAACTCCATTAATTTACCCAAAGAAGAAATTATTTTTTATAAAACACCCTTTCTGAGGCTTCCTTTCGTACAAGCATTTTGACCACTAGATCGTATAGACAAATAGATGTTTGTCAAGGATGATCAGAATATTAAAGATCATGTTAAAGTGGTTAGGTTTGTCCCCTACAAAAATCGACACCTAGATCGTACAGACAAAATTGATTTTGTACATACGGTTAGCAATAAATAATTAAAACTAACTACTAAAACCATCCCCATACCCATAGATGAATTAGTGCAAATTGTACTAAATGATGACATCATCATCCAGTACAAAACCTATGAAAATTTAAGCTTTGCATGCTCAACTCCAAAAATTAACATGTATACACTACAGAATTCGTGTAGGATGAAAAAATATTCATAAAATATGAATAGAACACAGAAAACAATACATGAAAATCAGACAAACTTCTTAAAATAAAATGACATGCTTCTAATTTTAACACAAATAAAATTTAAAAAAAAAAACAAAATAAAAAAACAAGAAATGCAAACACACAAAAAGCAAACAAAAACAAAAAACAAACTAAAATAGACACAAACATAAAGCATATCAAGTTTGAAGAACATTTAATCTAAGCATTAAGATCAATCACACCTAACCTCATCCTTAAGGTACTAAAAATGTCAATGGCTAGTGGTTTTATAAAAATATCTACAAGTTGATTTTCTGTAGAAATTTGAGTCAATTCAATTTCTCCCTTAGCTACATGATCTCTAATAAAGTGATGCCTTATGTCTATATGCTTGGTTCTAGAATATTGAATAGCATTCTTTGAAATGTAAATGTCACTAATATTATCACAAAAGATTGGAATTATACCAATTAAAAATCCAAAATCAATCAACTATTTTTTCAACCAAAGAGCTTGTGCCACATAACTAACTAAGGTAATGTATTATTCTTCAGTAGTGCATAGGGCTACTGAATTTTATTTCCTACTAGACCAAAAAACTAAAGAGTTTCCTATAAATTGACAAGTTTTAGATGTACTTTTCTGATCATTCCTATAACTTCCAAAATCAGAATTAGATTACCTAATTATTTCAAAAGAAGAGTTGTGCTTAGGATACCAAATCCCTAAGCTTTGAGTTCCCAAAAGATATCTCAAATTTATTTTACTACTATAAAATGTGATTCTTTTATATCAGATTGAAATATAGCACACAAACAAACACTGAATATTATATCTGGTCTGCTAGCAGTTAAGTGAAGCAATGATCCAATAATCCTTCTAAATTTCTTTTGATTAGTAGATTTTCCCTTTGGGTCCTTACACAACTGCACTAAACAACTCACTGTGTAGTTACTGGTTTAGCATTATCCATTTGATATTTCTTGATGATGTCCTTAATATACTTCAACTGATTAAGAAAAGTTCTCTCATCGTTTTGCTTAATCCTAAAATCAAGAAAATAAATCAGATCTCCTATTAATCTCATTTCAAATTCACTACTCATTATTTTTGAAAATTTATCACAAAGTTTTTTATTTGTAGATCCAAAAATGATATCATCAATATATATCTGAACAATAAGCATGTCATCTCCTAATTTCTTCAAAAAGAGAGTGGTGTCCACACTTCCTTTTATAAATGATCTATCTAATAAGTAAATACTTAACCTCTCATAGCAAGCCGTAAGTGTCTGTTTCAGTTCATACAATGCCTTTTTCAATTTAAATACATGATTAGAGAATTTAGAATTTTCAAAACCTAGATGTTGATCAACATAAACATCCTCTTATATCACTCCATTGAAATTGGCACAACATCCATCTTATATAATTTAAATCTTTTACAACAGGCAAAGGCAAGTAAAACCCTAATTGTTTTAAGTCTTACTACAGGGGAAAATGTCTCTTCAAAATCAATCCCTTCTATTTGATTATATCCTTTAGCCACTAATCTAACCTTATTTCTAATCATAACTCTTGAAAATTTCATTTTATTTTTGAACACCCATTTAGTTTCAATAATAATTTGATCTTTTAACCTTTCTATCAGTTCCCAAACATCATTTCTTACAAATTGATTCAATTATTCTTACATGGCCAAAAACTAAAATTCATTCGTAAGTGCTTAATTAATATTTATGGGTTCAACCATTGATATAAAGTTAGAATGGTTAACCTCTTTAATAAGTCCATGCCTAGTCTTAACACCCTTACTAGGTTCACCTAAAATCAATTCCTTAGAATAATTTTTAGAAAAAATTAATTCTCTAGGAAAATAGTTTTCTATTTCCACATTCTCTTCCAAATCAATCTTTTCTATTCTTTCGGGGTAATTTTCAATATGATCCTCTTCAGAACATGGCTCTTTCCAAAATGTCAGATTCATCAAACACAACATGTGTGGTCTCCTCAACTACCAAAGTTTTTTTTGTTAAAAACTCTATATGATTTTTTAACACTAGAGTATCCAAGATAAATTCCTTCATCAGATTTTGGATCAATTTTTCCTAAAAAAAATTATCTAATAATATGATTGAACACTTTACTATTGACCTTAATTTTGTCAAACCCTGGGTCCAAGGGTTGACCTGGTCAAATTGACCAGGCCATGCCCCAAAACCCCTCCTATTAAATTCAGTGGGTTAACCTGGGTCTGTTGAGCCCAGACTAAGGCCCTCGGTCAACATGGTTTACCAGGTCAACCTGGGTTGACCCAAATTGATTCAAACTTATTTTCTAGGTTTCAAATCAAATCTAAAGCTTCTTATATTTAATTCTCACTTCCATTGGTCCCAATAGGTCAGACCAAACAAATTGGGACCAAGCCTGTGCCCTAGGTTAAACTGGTTGACCAAGTCAACCCTAGTTGAGCCATTTAGCCTTTATGAGACTAATTCAAATCCAAATAAAATCCAAGCTTCTTTAGGCTCAAACCCTTACCCTCATTGGTCTATTTGGTTAGGTTGACTAGGTTGACCATTGACTAGGTCAACCTTAGCCCCTCTTGGTCAAATTTGACCTATTTAGGTCAAAATAACCCTATTTAAAGCATTCAAAACATTCCTAATGCCTCTTTGATCCAAACCATGACCAATTGAGGTTGGTTTCCCTACTAATTAGCCATAGATCTAATCTTAGCTGTCCACCTTATGCTTATGATTATAAATATGCTTTTTTGGGTTTAAAGAAGGGATTTTTGTTTTATTCTATCTTTCCAAGAGCTCCCAACCTGAGGTTTCTCGTGTTAGAGCTCCCCCAACATCTCCCCTCCTTCCACTCAAATCCACTATTAACCACTCGACAGCGGTGAGATCCCTGGCAAACCGAGGGAAAACGCATTCCAAATGATTTTTCCACCAATCCATAGGGTTTCGAGCCGTGCTTTCTTTTATAAAAAGGAGTCTGGATAGTCTACAAGTGCAACAAGCCTATATACATGTTAAACCATCTAAAAACCAAGGTGAAAACCTAAACCCTAGCCTAGGAAACCTTAGGTTAAATATCTTCTCACAAAGTGCATTCTAGAATGCGAAAATAACTCCCCATGGATGCTCTTCACTAATGCTATCTAGGTTTAAAATGTTATGAAATTTGATCAAGCTGATTGATAAAATGAGGTGAAATATAATTATAGGTCTCAACTTAGGCTTTCTATCTCCTAGGGTGTAATCACGATCAACGATTGAGATCCCATCATTCTACATGTCTGGAATGACTACAGACCTCGATCCCGTGAATCTGCTTTAGATCCAGCTCGATTAAGGCCAATGATCTCACACCATACAGAATCAATGGCGGGGATCGCTAATGACATGGTTAAGTAACAACAGATTCGACCCGCTATGTTATTGCAATCATTTGCAATGATTATGCGGCAGCGTGATCATTGCAAATGATTACTAGCGGTTTTGGGAGCCAACCAGAGCTTGCCACTCGTCTAACAGCCGCTGTCACCGTCAATTATGTTTTAATTAATTTAAATTATTTTTAAGCCCTTTTTAAATCTATTTTCCTTAATAAATAATAATAAATTAATTATTAATTAAAAAATATGTATAATATATCGAATCGATTGTACTTTTATTCTCTTTAATTTAAAAATATTTTCAATCAAAAATATTTTGTATTTTTGCTATTATATTAATTATTAAATATTAAGTTATTTTTAAAATATTATTAATTATTAATTATGAAAAATAAGCTATTTTATAATAAATTTATATATTATATTTTTAAATAATGTATTATTTCCCTTTTTAAAAATAAATTTAGAAAATCACATTTTTGAATTATTATTTATATTATTATTATTCATTATTATACTATTAGTAATTATTATATTATTATTGTTTTAATTATTTTTTTTATTAAACTATTTTATTTATTATTATTATGTATAAATTATGTTCATATTATATATATATTATTATTAAACTATTATTAGGCTTTATTTTATTTATTTTTAATTCTTCATTATTATTTAAAATTATTAATAAGTATTATTTTATTATTTTTGATTAAAAACACTTTTATTTACTTAAAAATAGTATAACTCATTTATTTATAATTAATTTAATTATAAATTTTCTTTCTATTTTAAACTATTTTAATTTAATAATACCTAAACTGCTTAATATACTTATTAATTTAAAATTTAATTATTTTCCAAATTTGAAAAAATTACTTTTCTTATTAAATTATTTTAAAAAATAATAGAAATAACTTCAATTATTAAATCTAAGATTAGTTATTATTTCCTTTATTTTAAATTATTTTCTTTATTAATTCTTTATTATTTAATTTTTTAATAAATAATTAATTTTAAGACTTAAATATTTTTCTAAAAATTACAAAATTATTTTTATTAAAATCATTCTTAATTCTAGAAACTTTAATCTTTAATTTAATTTTATTTAATAATTATTTTTAAGTAATAATTATTTGTAAACTATTTTAAAATTACTTTTAGTTACTTTAAATTTTAAAAATTCTTAGTAATTTGATTTTAATTCAAATTTATGCGTATAATATCATAAAATTTTCAGAAAAACATGTATTTAATTAGTGGGTGATTGAGTCTCAATCATTCACTAATCACTTTGATAAGCATGCTTAATTCCCTTTTTGTCATCTTTTGCATGTGTAGGATGCACAAGCACTTAGCTTAGGCTCTCCTATATAAAAGGATTTGTGTGTTTACTATTTTTATGCATTTAACCTCATGTTATCCTAAGGGTTAGTCTTAAATACTTGTTTTAAACCTGTATAACATAGTGACACCCTAAGAATAACAATTAAGGACCCGTCTAGTAAATTTAGAAAAATTCTAAGAGCTAGGGTAGATCCTAGAATGACTTGAAAATTAAAACACTCAAAATTAGTGACATTCTAAACCTTTTAGAATTTTCTATGAATTTTTAGGACCCTTTAGACCCCTTAATCAACAAACACTAATTTACCCATTAATTAAGTCCCGATAACTTTGAAATATTCTAATAAATCTATTTTAACTCATAAAATTACCCATAATACCTCAAATTCTTTAGAATTCAATATGTAATCTTAGATAAATAGAGTATATTAATTGGACTTTAATCTAAGCCTTAATTTAACTTTAATTAAAAAATACCTTTTAGCCCTTATTAAATAATTAAAATTTATAAATTTTTCTCAAATACTTGGGATTACTTTCTTATGTTATTTCTAACCTTTTGGGTGATTCCAATCAGTTTGGAGCTGATTTGGATCAAAATCCTAAAATGTCCCTTTATTAAATAATTTTTAATAATTCCCTTAATTGCCTGAAACTTCTAAAATTCATAACTTAGCATAGAAAACTTTAAATCCAACAAACTCAAAGTCTAAATACTCCTCTTAAGGATTAATATTTAACTAAAATATTAAAACCCCCAAACCTAGCTTATTTCCTATAGTGACCTTTTGGACTCCTTAGCCTAGGAGGACCCGGGACCTTCCAAAATTGGCTAATATAATTTGTACTTCAAATATCACTATCCTAAACATTAAAATGGATCAACAAACTAAAATAAACTAAAACTAATTCCAATTCATTAATATCTAAACTTCAATTAAAGCGTCCCTTTTTAGCCTTCAACAAATATGGACTCTAGGTAACTTAAACTAAGTACCCTATATAGGACCCATCTGAAGCCACACAGGACTACTACAAACACATAAATTTGCTAGGGAACCACTTCTATCACTAGGATTAGGGGTGGTGTTTACTTTTTATATTTCTATAATATGATGCTCTGTGTGTGGCATGAGTGATTGATTGATTTTTTTTTTTTTTTTGCTCTATTATGCTATGATTGAGCTTTACTTTATTATTCTTTATATGCTTTGATTATGCTATGATTTTTTTGTTATATTTCCCATGGACTAGGGCCACCATTATACTAATACAATCTTATGTAGGTGGCCACGCTCATGCAGCATTAAAATAAAGGGGGCAATTATAATTAAAGCTTTAAATACAAACACTATTTTCTGTAAATGCTTCAGAGACTTTTTATCCACCTTAAAATTAAAAGAGCATGCCCAAGTGTGTTTAATTTTTTTGTAAATATTAACTGCTTATGTTGTTTTATATGCAATTGCTTGGTATATGTTTTCTTTAGGATAACCCTACAAGTTCAGTCCATGTCTAGATTTTTCTTTTTCAAATGAAATGTAATTTGTTATTTATTGAGATGTGAAAGTCCTTAAAAGTCTACCATTTCAAGCACTCGGTACCCAAAGAGAATAAGAAATGCCCTTTATAGGGAATTTCTTAGTCATTTGGGTACCCTTTCGGAAGACGAACCATACGGAGCCCAAAGGAGACGATCCAAAGGGAGATGATATGAAGAAGGATGATCCATTCCAAGATGAAGGCTTGAAGATGAAATGCTCTGCTTTTAAGACTTGTGTCATTCATTAGGATTAGAATTTAGGATGTTGTCGGTGGAGCCTAGCCACCACTACTTTTCTGCAGACCCTGAGTTGTACTTATATGGCACTTGCTATGGACTTTCTTACTTTGCTATTTTGGTGGATTTATATGTAAGTGTTTACATTATTTATTTAGTAGAAAATTGCATCCTTTTTCTAGGTTTCTTTTCTTGCATGTGCTTGGCCTGATTTACGCTAGGCTCTTTAGGATAAAAATCATTTTTTTTTCTACTCGTAACCAAATTATAAAATATTAAGGTCTAAATAACTTAGAAACTTAACTACCTAGGGAGTCAAAATCTTCCAGGGTCATATGCATATTATTTCATCTCTCTCCCTCCTTATAATAAGACACCTCCCCGCCTATGGGTAGAGTCTGGATAATTTGGCCTACGAGGATGAAGTGCAGGATTTGGGGAGGCCCAATCTTTTCTAAAAATTAATTTTATATAAGCCTATTTTTAAAATCTTATACATATCTGATTTGGAGACATCAACCAGCATGTATTGCATTAAAAACTCACTAAATTAAAATTTAATTGCATTAGCTCTAGGAGCATTCATCCTATATAAGTCAAGGGTCAATTAGGAAACTCTCTAGACGTCGGCCCTACTTCCAAAACACTAAACTACCTACCTAACTTTCATAAAGACTACACTATATGGATTTTAAGTGCTTAGGTGGTTCATTGGCTTCCCCTTTTCAGGCAGCGTAAAAGCCCAGATGCATTAGCTAGGACACGGGTGTTAGTGTTGGGTAAAACATAAGCCCACCTTAGATTTAGGATTTGAGGCTACTATACTGGGCATTTCATAGTTTGCCTAAATAGTGGGTAAGTTTCTTTTCTTCGGGGACTATAAATCCTACTTAATCGTGTTATATAGATGGTGCCACTTCTATCTCTTCTCTTTACATGTTATGAGTGTATGATTTTCTTTCTCTCCTCAACTACCTTAGTCCCTTTGGATGTTGAGATGAATCGTGTATGTTGACTAAGCTCATCTGAAACCCTTCTTCCTTTTTCTGTAGGATTTCTTAGTCTCCCTTTGTGTTCTAATCCCTTGTCCGAGAAGAATAATATCAGATCCTTAATCAAGAGTATTCTCGGGCCCCAGGCTCGAGATGTAATTTACCATGGGGTATTATGCCCTAGGGAAACTAAACTCTACCATAAAATAAAATCCACTCGAGTTGATGTATCGGTGGGAGAAACCCATTATTTTGATCAGGTCGTATATATTGCTACACATCAGGGTGCACTGGTGAGAGCCATAATTCTCAATGTTAGTCGTATGTGTGATCTAATCTTCCCTCCCATTGACCCGTTTGTAAGGAACGCAGAGGCCTCCAATCATCTCTATTCCTCAGTATGGTGCAGTCGTATACCCTCTATGCCCTGCCACCAGTAGTTTCCTTTCGGAGGTTCATAGGTTTCTAGCGACCATGGTGGGCTCATTTCTCTCTCTATCTTTGGATCCTGTATTATTCTTTCTTATGTATACTCTATGATTGGTACTTCTTAAATTAGGTTCATCCAACTCTTATATATGGTCCCTTTCTTAGTTAGGTTCCCAACTTAGCTAGGCTTTTCCCCTAGTTATAGTCCCTTTCTTTTTGATCTTATTTTCCATTATATACCCTATCAAATTCATTTCTTCTCTCTTGGTTTCCACTCTCAATAATTCTTTCAATTCTTTATTATTTTCGCAGTAGTGTCATGGCTTCATATGCTTCTTCCATAACTTTCTGCTTTAGCTCAGACGTATAGGTGATTCTCCCTGAGTCCCTATTAGCTTGTCCCCCAACTGGAGGGATCACTTTTGGTTCCTTCACTGACTCAGCTTCGTCACTCATGGCAGACTGACCCCAATGGAGGCTGTTGTATTCTCTCCTCCTCAAAGAAGAGGATGTGTAGTCATGCTCCCTTTTAGATGACCAGTGGCTTAGTGGACAGCCCAAGCACCTGCTCGTCCCGCTCCCCTTCCTGCATAGTTAGTACTCCCTGTGGTTAGGCAACCATTTTTTAGGCTACTCCCAGTTCCTCCTACCTATTTAGTTATTAGGAGACCCATACCTATTGTACCTATTGTGCAGGCTACTCAGACCCCTTAGTACTGGCAGCTAGTTATTGCTACTCCTATTATTCCGGTGGAGGCAGCTCGAGTTTGGGTTCCCCCTCCTTCTTCCTCTAGGAAGAGGGGTACCCAGACTAAGGCTCCTTCAAATTTTGCCTATCAAGCTTTTGTGTTTATTTGGATCTCTCTCCCAGAGATCATCAAGCAGACCCCGACACTTCCTTAGTTCATGTTCCCTCGGTCACCCAGGCAGTGGATTCTGATGTTCCATTTTCCTCCACCTCCGGCATTGGGAGAAGGGCCCATAAGAATAGAAATAGGGACTACATTTGGCTACATCTGAGGTAAATAGACTGAGGATGGCAGAGGCAGTGGCTCACTAGGAGCCTATTAAGAAGAGAGTGGTCCCCGTGTAGCGGGAGCCATGACTAGTGTCTGTTCCACCTACCCTAGAGGTTATAGTAGCGCCCGAGATAGAAGTAGACCAGGGAGGTAGCTTCTCTCCAATGGCACACCATGGTTACAAGGAGGATGTCACTCGTATTGTGAAGACCCCTCTTTTTATGAACCCTTTACCACGAGCTAGTTCCCCTAGTGATAATGCTACCTAAAACCTCTCTTAGAAAATTTCAAGTATCATCCACCTAGCCCGAGGTTTAGGGCCTATCAGTTGAGAGAGGTTACTCCATCATATCTCTCAGACATCCTTTCAGTTACAGAGATAAAATTTGATATAGAGGTATAGGTGGAAGAGAGGATAGCCACCTAGGAAGCAAGTTAGTTCAATTCCCGTAGTCCGACCACAAACAGTTGCTCCTAGAGTTGGAAGACCCCCACATCATCAGAGAACGAGATAGAGGTTGGTGCCTATTAGAGCCTAGATATATTCAGTAGTTGTGTCCCTTCAGCAGCCAGTTTACCCATCCGGTTCCCACCACAGTAAGTGGGTTTGGAGAAGACGATAAGCAGACATCCCTGTCGAGATAGTGTAGCCAGTAGATGTAGTTGAGTAGTTGGAGTCAGTTGTTCCTTCCAGGTCTAGGTGGTCCTGATGGTTTGTGATGTAGATATTATAACTTCCCATGATGGTTCATCGGGTTCAAACATAGAGGCACTTTGTTAGACCTTCTTCGAGGAGGACATACTCGAGGATGAGTCAGATGAATACTTACCAGTACACAGAGTTTGTGTGTTTAGCCATCGAGGTCACTCGGATGAACAGAGAGGGCCCGAGGATGAAGAGGAGCAGGGAGAGCCTGAGGTGGGTGGGTCTCTCAGGTCAATTTATACTGAGGCTACCATTCTCTACCTTTAGACTCAGATGGCTGAGATGACCATAGCCATGGCGGCGATGACCGCACAGTTCATAGCATTAGTGGAAATGCCTCAGATGATGGGTTTAGCCACTCCTACTATGTCTAGGGATGAACCCACAGTACCCCCACTAGTGCCAGACCTACCTACAGTTGCTACCACCATAGTTCAGAGTCAGTCAACACAGTTGTCAGCGGGATATATTCAGGACTTGATAGCCTAGAAGGTAGAGAAGGAAATTTTCTCCAGGAAGGCTAGAGAGGTTATTAGTAGAGGGAGACCCTACATGGTTGAGTAAGAGAGGGAGCCCTAACCTCCTAGCTTTGTTCCCTCATGTTTTAGTTTTTGACGGGTTTGGTAACCTGAGGTAGTATGTGGCTCAATATTAGGCCGTATGTTGTAACATAGGGGGGGGGGATGATGCTCCAATGTTGAGATTTTTCATTAGCAGCCTAATTAGGGTGGTCTTTGCTCGGTATGCTGACCTTTCCAATGACTCAATCCGCACCTTTGTAGAATTAGAGCATCTTTTTGTTCAGTGATTAGTCAGTGCAAACACCGGGTCACAATTAGAGAGTTATTTGTGACTAGTCAATATCCTCAAAAGAGTCTCTCGATTTATATAGTCAGATGAAGGAACCTTAGCCTCCAATATGTGCCTCAATTATAGAAGTAGCATGTAGTGGATATCCTATTAAAGAACATTGATTGTCCCATAGCACCCTACCTTAAGGGTTTCAATATTAGAACCTTCCAGAAGTTACTGACAAAGGTTATTAGCTTTTAGGACAACATACCCGATGTAGCCCCTCCTAAGGTTGAGAGTTAGCCTTTGTATAGACCTCAATAGCAGGAGTCTTCATGGGAACCTCCTCCAAGGATATGGGAGATACATAATACTCTTGGGACACCAAATAAGGGAAAGAGGCCCACAATTAGTTCAACACCTCTACAACAGTCGTACTCACCGGGTAAGTCAGCATAGTTTAGACATTTTCATAAGACTCCGGAGAGTTAGCAATACCTACAGGAGAAGCTTAGTAAGGAATATCTGTTCAAAAGAGAGTTTGAAAAATATCTTTAAATTCCTTACTAGTTAGAACATCTTAATATTCTCAAATAATAATAGAGTTGAGGAGTAGGGACAGATAGACCACCCACTCTATTACCCATTTCATAGACATATCGGGCAACTTTTAAATGACTACTATATTTTTAAGGATAAAGTTGAGAGGCTCATGGCTAATGGGAAGATACATCTACAGGACAATAATTTAGTGCAGCCCCAGGGCAAGACCACTTAGACAGTTCAGTTGATCTCTAGTTCTAGTCGCAGTGACACTTAGGGTAGTAGTAGCAGGTCACCCAAAGGTTCTGAGGGAGAGTAGTAGCTAGCACTCTCTTGGAAGACAGAATATGATCAATCGGGCAATTCAGAGTTCAGAGGTAGTTGAGAGGAGGCCTCCCCAGGCTGATTCGACATTTATCACTCTAGTAACTATGCCAGCACCTTTTCCTCCTTCTATTGTAGTGCCTACTGAGCACAATTCTTCTTCTTCTTCTTTTTCTTCTTCTTCTTCTTCTACTGTATATAATAAAAATATGTATGAGAAGGAAAAGTTTTTTATAACTTCAGAAGGGAAGACAGGGTTCCTTCTAGCGCTTACATTGAAGGACATTGTTTTCCTTTTAATTGATGATAAAATAATAGAAGAAGGTGATTCTGGCTTCTTTTAGTTTTTTGCTCCTACTAATTTTACTTCTACTTCTTCTAGTACTAGCTTTTTTCATATTTTACATACTACTTGTAATGTAAATAATCTTGTATGTGGAGATGAGTCTGAATATGAGGATGAACCAATCTTTATAATTATAGAGGGCGATTGTATATGGATTCAGAAGATGAATCTGAGAACCCACTCCAAGCAGTATCCTTAGAGCCAGCACAAGCTACTATCCCAGACCCTAGTGAATCTCCTATTGAGGATGACTCGATACAAGAAGTTCACTTGCATTTAGGGAAGGTACTTCCATCTCAGATGTCCAAAAATATAAAAGAAAAATATAAAAATATTGTTATCCAACAGATGATCCTACTGCTTCCTCCCAAGAGCAATTTAAGGATAAAGGGAAATGCACTCAGCTGGAGGTCGACTATAATATGCTGGCTCATCTAAGAAAAATTCATTCTCTTCTTAGAATTTATAATGCTTTGATGATGTCCCCCGACTTAAGAGATACACTGGTGAAAGCCTTACTTGAACCAGAGTCCTATCAAGCATTCTTTGCTTCTAATTTTATTAGGGATGCATGCCACTTGGGAGAGATGCCATGCATTACCTTTTCAATTTGTGACATTCTTTTAGGGACTTCTAAGCACAACCGTCTCTTGTATTTCATTGTTGAAGTCAATGGTTATGAGTTAAACATGGTCCTCATCGACCAAGGGGCTTCAAAGGGCCACTCCTTAGGTCACTTGAAGCTTTAAAGGGCCTCTCCCTAGGTTACTTGAAGCTTACTTCCGACAAGAATATGTTGAAAGGCTTCAATGACCAAGGCCAGCCCGCTCTAGGGTCTATTACCTTGCCTCTAAAGCTTAAAATTTTCTTAACTGAGATAAAGTTTTATGTAATTGAGGCTGATACTTCAAACATGGTTCTCTTAAGAAGGCCTTAGATACATGAGTATGAAATGGTGCCCTCTACCTTATACCAATATATAAAGTATACGATAAATGATGTGAAGTATACCATTCCTGGAGATACCCAGCCCTTTTCCATGTATGAGGTCTCTATTTATGATGACGCTGGGTATTATATACCTTGAAAGACTCATAAACTTCTCCCTGTCAAGGCACTAGTAATACCTGCTAGTGTTGTATAGGGTCCTACACAGTCACCTGCACAGAGTCCTATACAATCGTTAATATACAGTCTATCACAAGTTAGTATTGAGGCATGTGTTTCCATTATACATTCTGATAGAGATCCTTTTCAATTTACAGTGAGGCATAATGTTCCCCCTAGTAGTGGTAGAGGAGGATGAAGTAGAGGTTGGGGTAGAAATCAAACTCGTGGACCGCAGAACTACAACACTTGGACTTCTCCTCCCATGCACCTTTATACTTCTTCTTTGACTATCAAGTTCGATTCTTCAGATGATGAGATGATCAATGTCCTTCATCATTCAGTCTCTTCATCACCTCCAGATTCCACTGGTTATGACTCACTTCAAACCTTTCATCGGTATCTGATACCTGAGGGTGGATTAGTTGTTGAAAGTAATATAGACGAGAAAGAAGACTTCTGATGTTATACTACTAGTGGATAACCTATTCCCCATCAAATATACAAAATAAGAGTTGAGGATTCCCATCAAAGACCTTCTTACATGGCTTCCACTAGTGGTGATAGATCACTATAGACTAGTGAATGCCATATACCTCCACTGTATGAGACATTCGAGCTAGCACAGTCTAAGGAGTGTGCCTCTTTATCCCATAGTATAGGTGCCACACTAGGTCTTGGAATCAAGGTTCGGAGGATACTGCTATGGATATAAAGGTTAAGAGTGCCCCTTATTACTTTTCCATTATTGTAGAGGACTATATAGAGGGGGTTCTCATTCGATCCACTTGGCTCGATGAACAAGCTCTACAGTAAGCCCATGTTTGGCAAACTAGTTTCCCTCGAAACCTAGAACATGTGGGTTATATGGGGAAGAGTCAGTCTTATCATGCCAATATTTATGATTTCTCTCATTCTTATTTGGTTGTTTATCTTATCAATGAAAAAGACCTAGATGATGCTGAACATGGGGTCCTTGATGATCCAAGATAGTTTGAAGATGGCACCACTTCCATTATGAATGAACTATGTAAGGTGAACTTAGGCACTAAGTCAAATACTATGCATATTTTTTATAGTGCTTTATTACTAATTTAGAAGCTCAAGATTATATCTAGTTGCTATCAAAGTTTAAAGATTATTTTCCTATAAATTACACCGAAATGCCCAGTCTAAACCTAGAGGTAGCAGTCCATAAGTTGGCCATTAAGCCTGAAGCAGTCCCCGTTAAGCAGTCACCTCGTAGGATGAGGTTAGAGATTGAATAACAGTTGATCACCTAAACTAAGAATCTTATAGAAGTGGGATTCATTAGGGAGGATAAATATACCACTTGGCTTTCCAACATTATTCTAGTCTGAAAGAAGAGCGGACAGATACATATCTGTATCGACTTCCGTCATTTGAATAAGGCATGTCCTAAGGATGATTTTCCTCTTCATATCCCCGAGATTATGGTGGATATAGCATCATCCCATAGCATTGTCTCATTCATGGATGGTTTATTTGATTATAATTAAATAAAGATGGACCTCAAGGATAAGAAGTTTACCGCATTTCATACACCTATAGGTGTATTTTGTTACAAGGTGATGCCCTTCAGTCTCAAGATGTCAGGGCCACCTATCAACGTGCTATGACTGTTAGCTTCAATGAGATGATACACGAGCAAGTTGAATGCTATGTAGATGATTTTGTGGTCAAAATCAAGGTTCATGGAGATTATCTTTAAGATCTACGAATCATTTTTGAACGCCTGTACAAATTTTACTTTAAAACAAATCATTTAAAATATGCATTTGGAGTTAGTGTAGAAAAGTTCTTAGGGTTTAATAGTTCTCTATCATGGTATTGAGATAGACCCTTCTATGATCAAAGCCATAGTGGATTTGAAACCCCCTAAAAGTCTTACACATCTGAGATTCATTCAAGGTAAGCTTGCTTTCTTGTGGAGATTTATCTCCAACCTTTCTGGTAGATGGCATCCCTTCGCTGCTTAAGTGAAGAAGGATGCTCATTTTCAATGGGATAAGCATTTTTAGGAGGCCTTTGATAGTATAAAGCGCTACCTTATGAACCCCCTATTTAGATGTACCCATTCCAGGTAGGCCGTTGATTCTTTATACTACGGCACTGGATGAGTCTTTGGGTGTATTTTTGGCAAAAGAGAAAGAGAAAGTCAAGGAAAATTCCTTGTACTACCTCAACAGATAGTTAATACCTATGGAACTTAAGTACCCGCGATGGAAAATCAATGTTTAGCTTTGATTTTCATGGTATAGAAGCTTAGGCATTATATGCTTTCACATAAGGTTAACCTAATCTCTTGAGTCAACCCCATGCAGTACCTGATGACTCGTCCAACCCTTTCAGGTTGTCTAGAATGATGTTCTATGATCCTTCTACAGACATTACTTTTGTCCCTCAACAGAACGTCAAAGGATAGACTATAGTTGACTTTCTTGCTGCTCACCTGATCCCTACAGATTCTCCTCTTAATGGTAATCTACCTTATGAATTAATCATGAGTGTGGATAAGCAGGAGTCCCCTAGCTGGGAGATCTACTTTGACGGTGCATCATCCATTAAAGCCTTATACCCTAATGAAACTCCCATAGTTAGGATAGGTTTGGATCTCATTTTTTTTCCACTGAAGGTCACACCCTTTGTTACTCTTATAATCTTTCATATCCCCATACTAATAATGAAGCTTAGTACAAAGCTCTAATTTTAGGGTTAGAGTTGGCCATTCAGATAAATTTTGTGTGGGTGAAAGTCTTTAGTGACTCCCAACTAATTATAACTCAAGTAGCACGAGTCTATAAAGTACTCAAACTTGAGCTCTTTCCCTATCATAATGAAATAATTGAACTCCTGTGTTTAATCCCTTAGGTAACTTTGGCTAAAATCCCTCGATCTATAAATGGTAAAGCATATGCATTGGCCAAGTTAGCAAATGAATTGGCTGACCCAACTGGCAACCCATTATCCATCGTTGTCTAGTATCATTAGGCCCTGTGCCCCCCAGACTTGTCTTCTCTTGATAAGACCCTCACAATGCTTGTGGTTGAGGAAGAGCCAGATTGGAGAGATCCTTTCGTTGAGTATTTGAAGCATGATAAGCTTCTAGATGATCCCTCTCTTGCTTCTCATAATAGAAAGATAGTTTTATCATTTAACTATGTGAACAATACTCTGTATTGATGCTCTTTCGATTAATTGTGGTTATAATGTCTCAATAATGAAGAGTCTCAAAAGGGCATGGGAGTGATACACTAAGGGCTTTATAGTGCTCATCAGTCTGGACCAAAATTGAAAGGCAGAATTAAATTCCTCGGTTACTATTGGCCGACTATGATCCATGATTATATGGAGTATGCTAGAAGATGCCATAAGTCAGATTTATATTATGGTGATTCACCACCCCCCCCCCCTAATCTGTTACATCCTACTATATCTTCTTGGCATTTTGAAGGTTGGGTCATTGATGTAGTGGGTCCTATCGACCCTCCTTCTTTTAAGGATCATAGTTTCATTTTAGCTTCCACTAATTATGTCTCTAAGTGGGCAGAAGCTGTCCCACTCAAGGAAGTAAAATCAGAGGATGTGATGCATTTCTTTCGTGATCATATTGTTTACCTCTTTAGTGTTCTACGCCATATCATTTTTGATAATGGCCCATCTTTTAGAAGCACCAAGATTGTTAGATTTGTTTTCCTTCAACCCCATATGCTTTGGCTTTCGAGGTTGAAGAAGTCCTCACACTTGAGGTAGAGCTCCCCTCGCTGCGTGTGGTAGTTAGTCACAGTCTTTCTTATGAGAATAATGCCTGATTATAGTTGGAAGAGCTTGATGGTTTAGAAGAGCTGTGTTTGCAAGTTTATCAAAACCTTAAGCTATACCAGGCCCGTATGGCCCGATCACATGATCGCCTTGTTCGATTTCGTGCTTTATAGGTTGGTGACATGGTACTTATTTTTCATAGGCCTATCATTTCATACCTTCATCGAAGTGATAAGTTTGAACCTAAGTGGGAAGGCCCCTTTATCATAGAGCAAGTCTACGAAGGTGGTTCTTACCTACTAGTTGATGCAAATGGCATTCACTCTTTGCTTATCCTCAACGGGTAGTACTTGAAAAAGTACTATGCCTAAAGTTTTGCATGTTGCAGGAGGAGCCCCTTACCTACTACAAATATCCCTCTTTATATGTACCTCCTAAAAGGATCCCTCTTACTTTTTGGCAGTTTGTGCAGCCTCGATGATTTGTCCTCTACAACATGATGTTTGTTTCAAAGAGTATAAGGTCGTCCATGAAGGTGATATGATAATACGTCGTAGGGATATTAGTGCTTATATCTATACTACCCAGTTTTGCTTGTCACCCCCAAGTGTAGTATGGGATATCAAAATCAATAATTTAAACCTCTTTTGAGACGCGATACTGGGTCCATACTAACCCATATTGATTGGGAGTGGTAATGTTGATCCGCTATCTATTTATAAATTATATTCTTACATTAATTTATTTACGATTGTGATCCCCAGTTTCACTTGGCATCCACAAGTGTGGCAAGGGTTATCAAAGACAATATTTCAATCATTTGTCATATCATACCTATTGTCTCTCTCCCCAGTTTTGTTCATGTGGTGAACATGGCTTGGGTTATCAAAGATAATCCTGCTTCCCTCTATTTTTCTTATGATTATTTATTGTGAACATATAATAAAATAATATATGATAAAAAGAGAGGAAGCTCTTAGTTGAGCAAATTCAGTTGCCCTTTTCATAGGTAGAATCTGATTTTACTCTCAAAGAGATGATAAATTAAAAAAATATATAGAGAAGCTCTAAGTAGAGAACAACTGGATACCCTTGTCATAGTTGGAACTCAGTTTTACTCTCTAATATCTCAAATTCCCCCTTTTCCAGTTGTTTTTATTATAAAGTTGCATGAGGAATTCCGTCGACATTTGGATACCAGTGGCCACGATAGTTTATCTTTCGCCATATAGTATCTAAAAGTCTGTTTGGGAAGTCTCAGATAATGTTTTCCTTGAAATTTATACAATTACCTTTACTTTTCTCCCGCATATCCCTACATAAATCTGTGTCAGGTCGATGTCGAGGTGACATTTAACTTCTATCCTGCTGCACATAACTTGTCAGGCAGGTAGATTGGTTACTTATTAACTTGGTGGGGTGCCCAACAGAGCACATGAGAGGCATACCCCACTACCCTGACTCTTTATTCACTCGTTTGAAATAATCAAGTGGGTATTGAGCCCTTCCTCATTTACTACACCGAAGTGGTTAGGCAAGTGGTGAAGCCTACCTAGTTGAGAGAGCCCAATAAAGTCCGTAGGAGGCATTCCTTACCACCCTTTACTTTTTTTGTCCTGTTATGATCAGGAAGGCTTCAAACCTAGACTCTGTATTCGCATGTTTAAAATGATCGAGTGGGTATTAAGCCCTTCTTCATCTGTTGCACTAAAATGATTAGGCAGGTGTTGAAGCTTACCTAATTGTGGGTGCCCGATAGAGCACCTGAGAGGCATACCCCACAACCCTGACTCTTTATTCATTCATTTGAAATGATCAAGTGAGCATTAAACCCTTTCTCATCTGCTCTATCGAATTAGTTTGGTGGGTGTTGAAGCTTACCTGGCTGAGAGAGCTCAATAGAGTCCTTGGGAGGCATTCCTCACTACCCTTTACTTTTCTGATGTCTTGTTGTGATCAGGCAGGCATCAGACCTTGACTCTTTATTCGCTCATTTTAAATGACCGAGTGAGTATCGATCCCTTCCTCATCTTCTCTAATGAATTGGTTGGGCCGGTGTTGAAGCTTATCTGGTTGAGAGAGCCTGACAGAGTCCCTGTGAGGCATTCCTCACCAACCGTTACTTTTCTGATATCCTATTGTGATGAGTCATGCGATACACCCTGACCCTTTATTCACTCATTTAAAATGGTTGAGTGGGTATTGAGCCCTTCTTCATCTGCTGCACTAAAATGGTTAGATAGGTGTTGAAGCTTACCTGGTTGGGGGTGCCTGATAGAGAACTTGGGAGGCTTACCCTACCGCCCTGACTCTTTATTCACTTATTTGAAATGATCGAGTGGTTATTGAGCCCTTCATCATCTGCTCCACCAAAATGGTTAGGCAGGTGTAGAAGTTACCTAGTTGAGAGTGCCCGACAGAGTCCTCGAGAGGCATTCCTCACCACCCTTTACTTTTTTAATGTCCTATTGTGATCAGGAAGGCGTTAGACCCGACTCTTTATTCGCTCATTTGATATAATCAAATGAGTATTGAGACCTTCCTCATCTACTCCACCAAAATGGTTAGGTAGGTATTTAAGCTTTCCTGGTTGAGATAGCCTCAATAGAGCCTCTGAGAGGCATTCCTCACCACCCCTTTCACCTTCTATCTTGTTATTTTGATATAGTTAGGAAGGTAGTTGGTCTGCTTTACTACTTTTCTCTTTAATTCTTTCCCCGAATTTGCCCTTGCTATAGGGTAAGGCTAGGGGAGAATCCTACTACTCTTTTCACCTTCTAGTGACCTTTACTTTACTTTGGTTCTTTCCTTAACTCTTCCCTTGCTATATGGGAAGGCTAAGAGAGAACCCCACTACTTATCCACCATTCGGTGAATTTATACTTTACTCTTTTGCTCTCCCCTTGATTCTACCCTTGCTATAGGGTAAGGCTAGGGGAGAATTCTTTTACTACCTTACTTTGGTTCTTTCCTCAGCTCTTCCATTGCTATAGGGTAAGGCCAGGAGAGGACCTTACTACTGGATCACCATTCGGTGATATTTTACTTGCTTACTTTGCTCTTTTGCCTTCCCCTCAGCTCTTCCCTTACTATAGGGTAAGGCTAGGGGAGAATTACTTTATTGCTTTACTTCAGTGCTTTCCTCAACTCTGCCCTCATTATAGGGTAATGCCAAGAGAGCATTTCCCTACTTTTGTTCCTTTTGGTGATCTTTTACTTGTATTCCTTACTCTACTTCTTTTATTATAGTCGATCAATGCCAACACGAGCGATTCACTAGTTGTTCGCTGCTCCTGTTGGTGGTCCATTGGTTGACCTTGATTTTGTTAAACCCTGGGTCCAACTGTTAATCTGGTCAAATTGACTAGGCCAAGCCCCAAGACCCCTCCCATTCAATTCAGTGGGTCAACCTAAGTATGTTGAGCCCAGACCCATGCCCAAGGTCAACTTGGTTTACAAGATCAACATTGGTTGACCCAAATTTGTTGCAGATCTATGGCTTATGATTTTGATGATAGCAAACATTCTTTTTTCTCTACAACTCCCTTATCTACTGACATTTCAGGTTCACACAATCGGACTGTAATTTGGAATCAACTCAAGATTGGGTAAACTAGGTCTGAGTCAGTTTGTACACTTTTTTTCTTTCTTGAGTCTATTATATTTGGTGTTACTCCTGATGCTTTGTAACTTGGAAGATTTCTGACTGTTTCCTATAGTTTACTGTTTTTGGTAACATCGTCCGGGATGATTTTTCATCATCTTGGATGATCAGTTCAAAATTAGAAACTAATTAAGGCATCCTCATTAAAGCAGCCATCATTATGAAAAAAATATTGTCCTGGATGATTTTGTATCGACCCAGACGATAAGCTCAAAATAGAAAGAATCTGCCGCCAGATCTATTTAGGAATTTCTTATTTTTGGACATCATCTAGAGGATCTTCCAAGACTATTAAATATCATCCAGGATGATCTAGGAAAATTTTTCCAAAATTTCTCTGGAATTTAATGAAAGCAATTATGACTTGACTGCACGATCAAATCATCCTAAACGATCGCAAAATCGTCCAGGCCGATATTAGGGCAATGTTCAGGACGATATTCCATGATTTATTCTGATCGTCCAAGAGGATATATTATCGTCCTGGATGATATGAACAAACTTCTTCTGATCATCTCAAATCATCTCGGCTGATTGGGCTTATTTTGCACTGATCGTATAGGATGATATTAGTATCGTCATGGATGATAATGTCAACAACTTGCATTAGTGAGCTCATTTTGAGATCTTCTATTTAAGCTATGACATGACACTTGGTAAGTGTCTTTGGTAGCCATTGTAGCTTCATTCTTTATGGGGGAACTTGAAGAGAGAGCTTGAAAGGGAGTGAGGAACGGGTGAAGTCTAAGAGGGAGAAGATCCTCTGAGGGGGTACTCAAGAGAGTGTGGAGGGGGATTCCACACGATTTCTCAGGCAGGCTTGCACCTTATTACCGTCGGATTCAAGGCTTATCTCGAGGGAAGTTCACCAAAGAAGAAGATCTCTTTGGTGTCAAAAGACACGGCGAATCCGCCGCACCGGGGAAAGTTGAAGTGATTTTTTAAGGGCTTATCTGCCTAGTTATGGGGGCTAAAGGAGAGACACTTAGTTTAGTGCAATACTTGGAGGGCTCCTCCAAGGAGTGGACGTTGGTCAAGGTTTGACTAAACCACTATAAATTCGGTATGTTCTTTCTTTATTACTTCTGTATTTAATTTCCACACTTTGGTTTTTATTATGGTGATATTGGTTTAGATTTGTGTTTTGATTGAAAGATATTTTTTTACCAATTCACCTCTATCTCTTAATTAGCTTTGGGCCAGTTCATAGGGCCTAACATCTCTAACGAACTTTCAAGTGGTATCAGAGCAGTGTTCATAAAATCTAGTTTTTAAAAGCTTTTGAATTTCGATCCATGACTAATTTTTCAAATCATAATATTGCGGAAGGTTATTCAATCACCAGACCATCTTTGTTTAAAAATATTATATTTGATTTTTTGAAAATTCGTATGTCTATTTTTTTGCAATCGATTGATTTTCGTATATGGCATATAATTTTAACTGATTATTCATCATCGTCACATATTTTAGATGGAATTAAATCTGACATTCCTTTTAGTCAATGGAATAGAGATGAACGAATCATGCTCAATTAAATGCAAAATTTTTAAATTAATTTTTCTGTGCTTTAAATTCTGAAGATTTTATGTTAGTATCCACATACACTACTGGTAAGGAAATTTGGGATAAACTACACACCAAATACGAATGCACTAGTGAAATCAAGCAATCCAAGTTGTGAAAGTTCATTAGGGATGTTAAGCCCTTATGAACTTAGTCCCAAGCTAACCAAGAGGGGGGGTGAATTGATATTTTAAAAATTTCTTTTCACAAAGAATAAAACTTACATAAACCAAAATCACACCACAAAAATAAATATGGAATTAAAAGTGCCGAAGCAAAAAATAAAAAACACAGAAATTTATAGTGGTTCGGTCAACTCGACCTACGTCCACTCCTTGGAGGCACCCTCCAAGTATTGCACTACAAAAAGTGACTCTCCTTTAGCCCCCACGGCTAGGCGGAGAAGCCCTCATAAGAACCTCCTTTTTGCCAACCCGGCAAGGCATAAAACCTATCTCCTTTTGCTTCCTCCTGAAGCTGGCAGAGAACCACAACCAAAAGCTAACTCCTTACCTCTACGGACCCTTCCACGGATGAGAAAATCTAGATGAAGAACAAGCAGAGCGATCCTTGAAGCAACCCTTGTGAATCCCCTCACAAGCTCCCCCTCACAAGATCCTCTCTCTCTCTCTCCCTCTCTCTCTTTCTCTCCTCAAGGTCTTCTCAGGTCAAGGCAGCAGCCAAAGGTTCTAAAAAACGTAGAATAAGAGCTCTTAAATAGAAGAGCTTCAAAGGAGCTCATTAATTGCAAGTTGCCAACTTTATCATCCAGGCCGATATGGACATCGGCCTGGCCGATCAGTACAAAACTTAGAAGATCGGTGAGAGCATCGCCCTAGATGCAAAGCTGGACGATTGAAAATTGGCTTGATCATCCAGGTCGATCTCACGATCGTCCTGGCCGATTAGTTCAAATTATGGGAAAATCGTCCTGACAATAGCCCTGGATACGATCTGGCCGATATTTATCGTCCTGAAGTAACTTAAGGTTTTTGACTGGATCGTCCTGGCCGATCCTGCGATCGTCCAGGATGATATGATCGTATCAATCATCCTTAATTACTCCCTTGATTTCCTGATCAATTAAGGCATAATTTGTGAATATCGTCCAGGCCGATAGATGATCGTCCTTGCCGATAATTTAAATATATAGTATACCTTAATTGTCTATGGCGGCAACTTCTTTCTGTTTTGATCTAATCGTCCTGGCTGATACATGTTTCATCCAGGCCGATATGTTAATGACGGTTGCCCTAATTAAGAATCCTAATTAGAGTCTTTGTTTTAAACTCGATCGTCCAGGACGATCCAAGGGATCGGCCTGGCCGATGTGAGCAAAAATAGAGATTCTAAATCTCTCAAGTGTGTGTGTGTGTAGGGTTACTTAGTATCAGTTTTTTTGACCATTACAAGAGACTCAAAAAGTGAAAAAACAAAAGTACAGACTGACTCAACCCTAAACCTACGCAATCCTGAACTGGCTTCTTCTTGATCGTCCGATCTTCGATTCCTGAAAAGTTAGAAGCAACAAGCAGTCCAAGATAAATAGTGTTTGTCAATCATCAAAACATAAGCCATGAAATTAGATTTGCCACAAGTTGAATATGTTAATACGTGATTATGAACTGTTTTCCATGAAACCTTATGAGATAATATTAGAGATGTATACTAGGTTTATCCAAATTGTAACATCATTGCATGCTTTAGGAAAAGAATTTTTAAATTTTGAAAAAGTTAACAAAATTCTTCATTGTCTTCTAAATAAGTTTAATACTAAAGTAATTGCTATTTGTGAATCAAAAGATTTGAATGAATATTCTATTGATAATTTGATTGGCTCACTCATTGCCTACAAGCAAAGTTTGGGTCAAAGACTTGTGAATGCAGATGAAACGATTATTCTAAAAGCTGAATATACAGAAAAAGATAGCTTAGTTGGTGACGAATGCAATGACTTGTCAAGCAAATCAAAAAGCTCACCAAAGCATAAGCATCACCAAAAGTGGAATAAAGGTAAAAATGGTAAGGATGTTAATATTTCTTCTGGCGTTATTTGCTTTTGTTGTAGGAAGCCTGATCATATGAAAAATCAGTGCCCTAATTTAAGAATTCTTCCAGCAAAAGAAAAGGGTAAAGCGAAGCAAATTTTAAACTAGGGAGATAATGAAAAACAAAAAATCTCTTGGGCAGACCTGGTTTCTAAAGCATTGGACCAGGAGAAAGATAATGGTGAAAAGCCTTATTTGTGTGTTTGTGTTGTGTTTTATTTTTAGTTTTTTTTTATTTGTTTTGTTTCTATTTTTATTTTTGTTTATTCTTTGAATTTTTTTATTTCTTGAAATTTTTTCTCCAATCAACATACACATTCATTTTTCTAAAAATGAAAAATCTACTTCCTATTTTTTCTTGAAATCTTTGGTAAGTTGTGATTGACTTCTCTAAAACAGTCAGAGGAAGGGAACTCATGATTTTGTTTCTCTTTCTCTCTTCTTAATAAGGTTATTTTAATTTTGATTCAAAATCTTTTTCATATTTTAAATTAGTCGTTGAAACTAAATTTTTTTATCTCCCTACATTTTATTTATCGCATAGAGATTTTTTGTAATTTGTTGAATCTAACTCAAAATTTTCTTAATCAAGAATTCATTTATCAATAAGATGGGCTTACTTTTATTTTTAATTTTTTAGAAAGGTAGCATATTAAAAAAAAATTGCCAATGATGCAAAAAATAAAGGATGCGCAAAGACGCCAAATTGAAAAATATACACAAAGTGAATCAAAAATCAAAAGATGCGCAAAGAGAGCCATTCAAATTGACATGAGGCATAAAATGAGCCCACAAAATTTAATGCATACCATTCTTGTACTTCTTAAAAGCTAAAGAAAACCCTTGATACTTTCGATACTTGATTTTGAAAAACATGATTCCTGATTCAACAATTCGTGCATTAATCTTCTATTATATATATATTTTATTAAATGTGTTTTGAAAAATTAGTGTTTCTTTTTTTAATTTATTCCTTGATTTAGATATTGAATTAAAAAGTTTTTGAGCCTTTTAAAAAACTTGAGTTTGGATTATCAAATTCTGAATTTCTAACCTTTTCTGGGCTATGCATTGTCAATCCAATTCTACTAAGTTTTTAATTAAAATCAAGAGGTAACTTTCTCATTTTATGAATATTTCCTTTTTCACTAGATCAGGGAATGTTTTTGTCTTTTGTTCGTTTTATTTTTTATTTGTGCCTCCTCTCTTTTTGATAATGTCAAAGGGGGAGAATGTACTGTTGAATTTGTATCCTTTTTTTTCTTTTCAAAAAATTTAAAACAACAAAAATTTTTTTATCTCCCCTATTTTTTAAAGTGTTATTTTACTGAGGGTGAGATTAGGAGAAAATGTTCTTTTTTGCAAATTCAAATTAAAATGTTTGCCATCATCAAAAAGGGGGAGATTGTTGTGGATCTATAGCTTATGATTTTGATGATAGCAAACATTCTTTTTTCTCAACAACTGCCTTATCTACTGACATTTTAGGTTCACACGATCGGACTGCTATTTGGAATCAACTCAAGATTGGGTAGACTAGGTCTGAGTCAGTTTGTACACTTTTTTCTTTCTTGAGTCTATTATATTTGGTATTGCTCCTGATGCTTTGTAACTTGGATGATTTCTAACTGTTCCCTAGAGTTTATTATTTTTGATAACATCGTCCGGGATGATTTTATATTGTCTTGGATGATCAATTCAAAAGCAGAAACCCTAATTAAGGTATCCTCATTAAAGCAGCCGTCATTATGCAAAAAACATCATCCTGGATAATTTTGTATTGGCTAGGACGATAGGCTCAAAATAGAAAGAATCTGCCGCCAGATCTATTTAGGAATTACTTATTTTTGGACATCGTCCAGAGGATCGTCCAGGACTATTAAACATCATCCAGCACGATCCGGGACAATTTTTCCAACATTTCTCTAGAATTTAAGGAAAGCAATTATGACTTGATTGCACGATCAAATCATCCTGGATGATCGTAAAATCATCTAGGCCGATACGCTGGATGATTGGACATCAGACAACTATTTTTTAGGGCGATGTTTAGAACGATATTCCACGATTTGTTCAGATCGTCCAGGACGATATATTATCGTCTAGGATGATATGAATAAACTTCTTCTGATCATCTCAAATCGTACTGGCTGATTTGGCTTATTTTGCACTGATCATACAGGATAATATTAGTATCGTCCTGGATGATAATGTCGACAACTTACATTAATGAGCTCATTTTGAGATCTTCTATTTAACCCATGACATGACACTTTGTAAGTGTCTTTGGCAGCCATTGTAGCTTCGTTCTTTTGGGGGGGGGGTCTTTGGCAGCCATTGTAGCTTCGTTCTTGGGGGGGGAACTTGAAGAGAGAGCTTGAAAGGGAGTGAGGAACGGGTGAAGTCTGAGAGGGAGAAGATCCTGTGAGGGGGGACTCAAGGGTGTGTGGAGGGGGATTTCACACGTTTGCTTCGGTAGGCTTGCACCTTAATACCGTCGGATTCAAAGCTTATCTTGAGGGAAGTTCACCAAAAAAGAAGATCTCTTTGGTGTCAAAGGACCCGGCGACTCTGCCGCACCGGGGAAGGTGGAAGTGATTTTGTAAGGGCTTCTCAACCTAGCTGTGGGGGCTAAAGGAGAGACACTTAGTTTAGTGCAATACTCGGAGGTTGCCTCCAAGGAGTGGACGTAGGTCAAGGTTTGACCGAACCACTATAAATTCGGTGTGTTCATTCTTTATTACTTCCGCATTTAATTTCTGCACTTTGGTTTTTATTGTGGTGATATTGGTTTTGATTTGTGTTTTGATTGAAAAATATTTTTTTTACCAATTCACCTCTATCTCTTAATTAGCTTTGGGCCAGTTCATAGGGCCTAACATCCCTAACGAACTTTCAAAATTGACCCAAACTCCTTTCTTGGTTTCAAATCAAATCTAAAGCTCTTATATTTAATTCTCAGCTTCACTAGACCCAATGGATCAGAACCAACCCATTGGGCCCAGGCCTGTGCCCTGGGTCAACTCAGTTGACCAACTCAACCTCGTTGACCCATTTAGCCTTTATGAGCCTAATTCAAATCCAAATAATATCCAAGCTTCCTTAGGCTTAAACCCTCACCCTCTTTGGTCTATTTGGCTAGGTTGAGCAAGTTGACCATTGACTTGGTCAACCTTAGCCCCCCTTGGTCAAGTTTGATCTATTTATGTCAAATTAATCCTATTAAAGCATTCAAAATATTCCTAATGCCTCCTTGATGCAAACCACAACAAATTGAGGCTGATTTCCCCCCTAATTAGCTCTAGATCTAATCCTAGCCATCCACCTAATGCATATGATTATAAATATGCTTTTTAGGGTTCGTAGAAGGGACTTTTGCATTATTCTCTTTTTCCAAGAGCTCTCAACCTGAGGTTTCTCTTGTGAGAGCTCCCCCAAAATATCCCCACTTTCTTCCACACAAATCCATCGTTAAACACTCACTGGTGGTAAGAACTCCAGTGAACTGAAGGAAAACACATTCCAAAGGATTTTTCCACCGATCCATAGAGTTTCAAGCCATGATTTCTTCTAAAAAAAAGGAGCGTGGAAATTCTACAAGTGCAACAAACCTATATAATGGTTAAACTATCCAAAAACTGAGGTAAAAACCTAAACCCTAGTTTAGGACACCTTAGGTTAAATAACTTCTCACAAAGAACATTTTAGAATGCAAAACTCCCTATGGATGCTCTTCACTAATGCTTCCTAGGTTTAAAATTTTATGCAATTTGATCAAGCTGATCGATCAAACGGGGTGAAATATCATTTTAGGTCTCGGGTTAGGCTATCCATCCGCTATAGCATAATCTTGATTGTTGATCTCATGATCAACAGTCAAGATCTTGTCATTACATTGTCCAGAATGATTGTGAACCTTGATCTCGTGGATCTTCTTTCTGTCAAGCTCGATTAGGGCCATTGATCTCACACCACGTGGATTCAACGGCAGGGATCGCTGCTGACCACATTAAGTGATTGCGAATTCGATCGGTGCCATTTTTGTAATCATTTGCAATGATTGCGCGGTGGCGCAATCATTACAAATGATTGCCCATAATTTTGGGAGCTAACTAGAGCCTGCCATGCATTTTACCTCCACCACCACCGCTGCCGATTATGTTTTAATTAATTTTAATTGTGTTTTAAACCCTTTTTAAATTAGTTTTCTTCAATAATTTATAATAAATTAAATTTTAATCCAAAAAATACGAATGATATGTCGAATCGATTGTATTTGTATTCTTTTTAATCTAAAAGTATTTTTTAACAAAATTATATTGTATAAAATTTTTTTGTAATGTATAAATTTAGTAGCGTGTACATTGTATTTTTTTTAGTTGAACATGGAAGTATGAGTTTTTTAATGCATATTTTACTTTATGATGTCATCATCATCGATTCGATCATGCATTTTTTATCTGTATAAATTTGGATGGTTTTCTAAGCATTAAATTATATTTGTCAGATCATATGTATGAAATCAAATTTCGCCTGTACAATCTTGTTGTTAATTTCTCATGTGAATGAACCTAATTGTCAAAAATAATCTTTAATATTCTTATCATCCCGGATGAATAGGTGTTCATTTGTAAGATCATATGGTCAAAAAGATTGTACGAAATGACCTCTTGAGAATGGCAGTTTATAAAAAGTCATTTCATTTTTAGTCGTTTCCATTCATATGTATGTAATTTTTTTTTTCACATACGATTTTAAAATTGTATGTATGATTGAAATTGTGTACTGTACGATAGGTCATTTTTCTTTATATTGAAAGATATCCAATGGTTTTTCTTCACAATCATTTCCAAATCTTAAACCATCTGAAGTCCAATCTTTAGGAATGGCCAGCAGTAGCAAGCATCTACACACTTCTAAGAGCTCATCCTCTTGCTCTAGTAGAGATGAGAATTTTCTTTCTAAGGAAAATGGGGATTCCTTCGAACATTTTGTTGGAGCTAATATTACCCCCACTTGTCTCCTTATTCAAAGTGACATAAACCTCTCGGTTATGCTTCTTTTAGCCTTCACCCAATTTTATTTTATCTTCACCTTGATCAATGTCTATCATCAAGAAACTTTCCAACTCTTTATTACAAACATGAAAGTGAACCAAGGTCATACTAGGATAACCTCTTATAACTTTAGGTAGCGAGTTAAAATAACTAAGGAAGATCTGGGCAACTTCCTTCACCTTAGGACTCAAGGGGTTAGAGCATACACCATGACATTTAGAGAAAACTTTGATTGGTAAGAAATAAACCAGACTCTTAGAGGTATTGCACAAGTAAGCCATCTTTCTCATGTGTATAACCTTAACCAGAATGCCAGGATCATCCAGCGTGACTTGAGAACTTTATTATTTCCAAAGTTAGTGATCGTATCAATTTGACTCCTCTTTTGTTTATTATCGTGTACTTAATCATGGCCAATACTCCTATTGACAAAGCCCAACTAATCATGGACTACATTTATAAACTTTCTGATATTGGACTTCCTCATAATATAAAGAAGAAAAATGTGGCCTTATGACACTTATTTTCTTACATTTTAGAAAAAAATACAACATAATTCATCCTGATGCTCCCACTCAACTTCCCATTTACTTTACTGATGCCTCTTTTCTGCACTTTTTTGTCAGGGTCAAGGATCCTAGGGCCATTGCTCCAGCACCTACACCTTCTTCTAAACCTGATAAAAATTTCTATCAAGAAATAATCAAGCATTTTAATAGACTGGAATCTCCTTTTTATCAATGTTTTTATCAAATTTAGAATCACCTAAACCAGCAGGATGCAAGGTAAAATGAAGACATGGGTTGGATCCACGGGCAATTCAACTCGGTCAACACTAATGTAGTTACAATCAGTAGTTACTTTCTGATGTTCACATCTCAACCATCTCCAGACCAAGGCCCTTCAGGATTTTAGTTGTTACTTATTTGTTGTACTTGTTGTTGAGATTTTAGTACTTGTTCTTGAGATATTTCATGTGATACATCCAAGAATCCATTTGAAATAAACTTATCAACCGATGATTTGCTGTTATCCAGTGACTGCACAAAGGTTGGCCATCTTTCAATGCTTTTATCCATAATCCAAATATCTTTGAAGACATCAATCAATTCTCCATTGGCAATTCTCCACTTAATAATCAGTTTAAGAAATTTCCCTCCATTATAAATTAACTTCCAATAAGTAGAACCTATTTTTTCAGAAGCTTCATCGTCATAAATTGAGCCATATTTAGGGAATAGAACTTTGGGCATTAATTATTCTCTATCTTGATTATATCTCCATGCCAATTTGGCTCTTAAAGGACCAGCTTTTTTAAAATGATATTATTCCATGGCCACCACAATTCTTCAGTCTACACATAAGATCCCAGCCAGCTAACATAATGAAGTCTAACACCCCCATCCCTTTTGTTCCATATAAAGCTTCTACACAGCTTATCTATTTCATTCAAAAACTCCTTCAGAACCAATGAGAGTATAGAATGAAAGGTTGGATAGGAAAGTAACACCGACTTGACAAAAGTGATTCTTCAAGCTAAAGAAATAAATTTGCCACCCCAAATATTCAACATACTCAAAGCTTTGACTAAGATGAATTGAAAGTTTGCTCTTACTAGTCTCCTTAGTGCAATTTTGATGCACAAATAGGAAAATTCTTTGACCACCTTGAAATTCATAATTTTGGAGAATGCTTTTCTTTTCCTTCTCTTGATTGATTTTCCAAAGATAATGTCGGATTTATTAATTTTTACTTTTTTCCCTGTCCAACCACAAAAGTCTAAAAGGATGCCTTTAATTTCCTTTACCATCTTTAATCTGGCTTCAAAGAACATAATTATATCATCTACATAGAGTAGGTGAGAAATCTTTGGCCCATTTGGAGAAATTCAAATACCAATAGTTCCCTTTCTTTGCAAAAAAAGCATTCGATAGGAGTTGGGAACAAATAATAAACAAGAATGGTGATAAAGGGCAAACTTGTCAAAAACAACTCATAGCATCAATCCAATTAGAAAAATTTCCATTGATTAACAATAAAAAATGTAGGATTATTAACACAATCCAAAATTAGATTAGCAAATTGGGTAGGAAACCCAAAAGAGTCCAATGCATTCACCAAAGTGGGCCATCCCATTGAGTCATAAGCTTGCTCCATCATATTTTGAAGGAGAATAAACCTTTAGAAGATTTAGAATACCTGAACTTGTGGAAGATTTCTTGGGAAAATAGGACATAATCCGAAAGTGACCTCCCTTTTAGAAACGCCACTTGTTCTTCCGAGATCAACTTAGGAATAAAAAGCAACAATCTATTTAATAGCACCTAAGCAGCAATTTTATAAACAGTGTTGCATAGACTGATGGGTCTAAAGTTTGAAGGAGACATAGGATTATTTACCTTTGGGATCAGCACTATAATAGTCTATTTCCACTCTATACACATCTTCCGTGAACTGAAAAATTAGTTAACCGCTTTCCAAAAATCATCTTTGATAATGGCCAAATATGATTTGATAAATGAATAGGAAATGCCAACATACCCCAGAGCAATGTTCCCACCAACATCCTTGATCACTGTCTCCATTTCATCAAAGGAGAATTCTTTGTTCAACATAACCATATATTCTTCATTTAAAATTTTCCAAGATTTAGGCCATCCAACCATAGAGCAGCTCCTATCTTTCAACTTTTCTTTGAAGAAACAAAATAAAACCTCCGCAATTTGATGCTGATCTTCAACAATCAACCCATTTTCATCTTTGATTTTGTGTGTGAAGTTGGAATTCCTTCTAGCACTAGCAAATACTTGAAAAAATCTTATGTTGATGTCACCTTCCACAAGCCAATTGGCCTTAGCCTGCTGCCTCCACCAAGTGCATAATCGAGCTAATGTAGAATTCAATTCATCTATTTTAGCTTTCAATAGTCAACTGTCTTCATCCGAGAGTTGCCCTTGTTCTGCTTTCTTAGTTTGCAAATCCAGAATTTCCTTCTTCAAAAGTTCCTTTGATTGATTTAAGTTTTTAAATTTATCTTTGCTCTAATAAAAGAAAGCTTTTAAAGTCTTTTTCATCTCATGATTAAAAATTTGTGAGAGATCTCTATAAGTTTTCTTTCTCTAAGCATATCTTACCACTGCAACTGATGATGGAATTGAAGCCCATACATCTTTGAATTTGATATTTTTCTTATACAATGAATTGAATTTCAATAAGCTTAACAAAATCGGACAATGATCCGATGCAACTCTAGCCATATGCATAACCACCAAATGGTGAGAAGAGTTCAAAGCTGCTGAATTTAAAAGACATATGTCTAACTTTTCAAGGATCCATTCAGTCCCTTTTTTATTATTGCACCAAGTAAACCTAGGCCCAATGCAACCAACCTCATGTAAATAATTACAAGTCAAAAACGACTTCATTTCTTTAGATCCAAGGAAAAAAAAATCTTTTCCCTCCCTTTTTTTTCCTCCTTAGAGAGCAAGCACTTGAAGTCTCCCCCCACCACCATAGGTATGTCCTTAGACAAGTGATGTTCCAATCTAACACATAGAGTCCTTCTCTTATAAACGTCCTTACTCCAATAGATAGTAGAAATTCTTCATTTTCCCTAGTTAAGGACATTTAACTCCCCTATTACAAATTGGGAAGATGATTCGAAGATATTAAAAGAAGCCATGTTATGTTTCCATAACACCATAATTCCTCCTTAAGTCCTACAGAACGAACATAAAAGAAATCCCATTCATCACCAAAAAGCATATTAACATCTTTTTTATCAACTGATGTAAGTTTAGTTTCAAGTAGCCCAAGAAAAAAAACCCCATGATCCTTTACAAATTCCTTTAGATACAGAGAAGCTTTCTCTTTATAGCTCCTCTACAATTCCAAAAACCTATGGAAGACATTATTGAACAAGAGGGGAGGATGTCCCCATCTTCTCCTTAAATTCCCCATCCAATCTCATATTTCTTGGAACTAATTTAATTGGTCCAAAACCTTTAAGCTACTTTGAACCTTTCTTCTTAACATTAGTAGACCCCTCTTCTGTAGTACCCACTTGAACACTCTTTCCCACAGCTTCTATCTTCGGGACATCAGCCGCACTTCCAACTTTAGATACATAAGCAATAAGAGATGCCATTACATCATTTTCAAGGCTAACAAACTCTCCTTACTCAACTAATTGATTTAAGACATCAAATTGGTTAACATTATTGGGAATACATATAGATTTCAAAACATTATCCCCTCCTTTATCCGATAAAGCACTATCCATAACTTCTAGCAAACTCTCTTCTTTCCATTGGAACATGTTTCTGTCAATTAAATATGGAGTTTCAACCTTTGAAGAAATCTTACGTACATTAATTTCATCCCAACACTGTAATGGGAAATTAGGCATCCTGATCTAGATAGGAGCCATTCATCCCTTTAAAGAGGAGGGCTAAAATGAGGGAGCCCATTTATCCAATCCTATCATATGTCCATTAACATACCATGGTCTGCTAGAAAGGACTGATTCCATTTGTTCTGGATCTTCAAAATAACATAATACCCATCCCATTCCAAGCAAATTCAAGTTAAACCTTCCAAATTGAGACCATTTCCTCCTCAATTCCATCCCAATGACATGGTATGAGACATTCTATCCAAATACTTTCACTACCAAAGATTTCTACAATTTGTTCGTATTCTCCATCTCATTTTGTAAATGAAGCTTCACCACGCCACCTTCAGTTAAATAGTTTCCAAAATATATATCCATGGCTTTGATGTTAGTTTTTTTATTCAATGCATTCACTACTACCTTGCCCGTGTTATGATTAGGACCATTAATCAAATTATCAACATTCTTGCAGTTACCCAGAGTAGTAGAAATGCAGTAACACACCTCTAAATCATCTGCAGAATGATGATCAACATCAGCTTCACCCATAATGGAGTTCTTCTTTTCAACTACCTTCTCCGAGACTTGACCATTATTTGAAATTACTCCAACATAGTTTACATTCTCAATCTTACTAGAATCATCAGCAATAAGGCTATCAGTCACCACTACAGGTGCAATCTCTAACTCAGAAGATGGAAATGTTCTAATAGTTGATTTAAGTTCCAATTTTATTTCTCTGTGAAAACCAAACTATTTTGGTAATTTATATTAGACATCCATCAACACCCTCTTACCCTTTGCAATGCAATCCAATTATTTCTTGGGCAATAGTAATCCACCTTCATTGATAATATGGGTTAAACCATATTTGTACCTTGCCTTAGCCTCATTATCGAACATCAAACTAGCATCTCCAAAAGCAGGTGGAGATGAATCTTGATTTGGACGAGGAAGAAGTCTAACAGCATTCAATACTGATTGACGACCATCAATGAAGTCGACACACGTAGGCGGACGGCCCTCCACCATCATTGGTGGATATCAGGTTTTTTGAGAATTTAGAAATTCAAAATGTCACTTTCTCTCTCTACACTCTAGGACATTCTATCTCTATAATCCTTACTCAGGTTTGTTTTTGTTATTTGTGTGTACTAACATTTCAGAGAAATCTTACTTCAGACTGTTGAAGACTTCAAGATAGATTAGATTTGGGTTTCTTATAATTAAAGTCTGTATTTTTTTTCATTAATTAGGTAATCGTGCACACACACACACTAGGGGAGTGAGTTAAAACTTTTATTTTTAAAACTAATCATAGTATGATTCTTGAATCATACTGGACAATTTGATATGAAAGTTCCTCCAAAACAAAGTTAATCAAATCTTGCCATGGAAAATTTCTTTTGAACTGATTGTATTATATGAAGTGGAGTTCATACATACGACGTCTATAATATGTAATAGGTGTGTACCAATTCATGCCACACAAACATGTAAATTTTTTAAACTATTTATACTGTACGAAATAAATTTCATGCAGATGATGTCTAGACTATGAAATGAGTTTGTCCATGATTGTACCATAAAAAGCATCATTTGATTTAACAATTCACATTATATGATGTAGGGTTCGTACAGGCAACGTCCAATGTACAAAATGGGTTCGTACATAATCATACCAAAAAAATGTGTTCATCTTTAAACTATTTACACTACGGGAAATTCATCAATTACCGGCAGTCTGGACCAGCAGTTCTCCAACCACTGATAATAATGGCGGCTTAATCAGCAATTTGACCACCGTCTATTATCGGCGGTCTGACCGGTGGTTATGTAAATTAAAGCCGCTGGACATAGAGGCGGTCCAGAAATCGTCGGTTAACCTGCTGGCATTAAATCTTACCGGTGCGTTACTGGGGCTTGAACCGCTTGTGTTAAGTAAATTATTTATGGGGGTCCAAACCGTAGGAAAGACACTAGAAAAATCCCTATAATAAGCCATCCCGACCCTTCCATTTCATTTCATCGCTTGCTCCTCTCTCTCCTGTGCGACGCTCGCCTCTATCTCCTCCGCCCTCTCACGATCGAGATGCACCCTCTGACTACCGACAAGGTCCCTCTGGCCATCAAAAAGGTCCTCCAAATGAAGATCTCGCCCCACTGCAATGCCGAAGATCTCTCCCCGCTCCCCTCTCTTGTGCGAAACCAGCCTCCAAGGTTTGATTTTTTCAATTTTTTTTTAATTTTGAAGTTGTTTTTGATTTTGTACAATGTCAAGAGGAATTGGGTTACATTAAAGTTACTTTTTATTTTTTTTAATTTTGAAGTTTTTTTTGCTTGGGTGTATGAGTGGCTTGACCCTTAGAGATAGGATACGAAAATAGCATATACGTGATAAGGTTGGAGTAGTTCTAGTGGAAGATAAGATTAGAGAGAGTCGATTTAGATGGTTTGGTCACATTAAATGGAGGCCTTCTGATGAATCTATAAGGAAAGTTGAGGTATTAGATTTGACTTATGTTAAGATAGGTAGAGGTAGACCTAAGCATCCTCATCTTTGCAACACGTAACTTAGTATTATACTTCTCTTTTAATGGCCAACTTTTGGCACTATAAAATTATGAAGTTGTTTTTGCTTTGGTGGATGAGGGGCTTAACCCTTAGAGATAGGATACGAATTGAAATAAGCATATATGTGATAAGATTGGAGTAGCTCCAGTTGAAGATAAGATTAGAGAGAGTCACTTTAGATGGTTTGGTCACATTAAACGGAGGCCTTCTAATGACCCGATAAGGAAAGTTGAGGTATTAGATTTGACTTATGTTAAGAAAGGTAGAGGTAGACCTAAGCATCCTCATCTCTGCAACACTTAACTTAGTATTATGCATCACTTTTAATGGCCAACATTCGGCACCATAAAATTTTGAAGTTGTTTTTACATGGGTAGATGAGTGGCTTGACCCTTAGAGATAGGATACAAAAAGAGCATATATATGATAAGGTTGGAGTAGCTCCATTGGAAGATAAGATTAGAGAGAGTCGCTTTAGAAGGTTGGTCATATTAGGTGGTTTCCTAAGCATAACACGAGGATCAGAACAAATTTTGATATGAGAAGAGTGACCCGTCTTAGGGACATGTTCACAGACATTAAAATGGCAATGTATAATATGGATTGGAGAGGGCGTATGGGCATATCTGAGTGGAGCTTGGACGACCTCTAAGTTCACAAAAATAAGATAGCAGAATAAGCAGAATAGAGCATCTGACTGTGGTGGTTTAGGAAGCTTTCTTCATACTGGTGAATCTATTCCTCATCTCGAACATAGATGATGACTAGTAAAAGATTTAAATTAGTTTATTAAATATATTTATGTTATTATAACTATATATTATATTTTTAGAAAGAGTTTCTTGGTCGAGAGCCAACACCACTGAAGTTGTATACGAGAACTCACGAACATCATAATAACCATCAGTGGGTTGATGAAAAGGCTAAAAAGGCTCATGTGAGTATAATTTTTTGGAGTTTGGGAATATAAATTTATTATAATAAAACTCATTCTAATATCAATATATTTTATGGAATTATTCTCGCAGGATGATTTTGTATGACCTCGGGATTATCGTCAGCCCACTGGTGAGGGATTATCTTCAGGATCGACCCAGATTTTTGAGTATCATAAATGGTCAGATGTTGTTGGAGGAAGGTAGAGGGGGAGGGTATATGGTTTAGGTTCGCAAGGCTATGCCTATAAGGGCAGTTCATCCACCTCAGCATTTTATGATCCTAGTAGAGCTGAAGAAAATGCAAGCCAGAGGGTTGTAGCGCTGACGAGAGAGATATAAGAGATGAGAAAGGTTTAAAATGAGATGCAGGCAGAACTGAAATCCTATAGAGATGAAAAAAAAAAGAAAGAGCAAGAGTAAGAGCAGCCACATGTATCACCAGACAACGAGGATATGGAGGATGATTAGTACTCTTTTTTGTTCGATGAACTTATGATGAACTTATTATAAACTTATTTGGTTATAAACTTATTTGGTTTCACTTATTGAACTTAGTTATGAACTTATTTGGTTAAACTTATGAACTTAGTTATGAAGTTATTTGGTTTCACTTTTTGATTTCCTTTAATTAATATATTTGTGATAATTATTGTGATTACATATAGTGGCATGTTGCCCAAATTTATGAAAAATGTTGTATTTTCTATGCAGGTTTAGAGTTTAGGGTGAAAATCAGTAAAGTAGAGGGGAGGCTGTTAATTTTATTTTCAAATGCTACAGGTTTTCGACGTCCAACCGGCGGTTTGGCCACTGAAAACATCGATACAGGACAGCTAATTAAAGCTGCCAGAAAACTACTAAAATCGCCGGTAAATACCGACGATGTCCGGTGGTACACCAGCGACACACTGACAGTCGCACCACCGACAATTCCTTCAGTTTTAAATTCGTACATGATCGTACATAGATTTTTGAATTGTTTGTATGTACAAATTATGATAGTACATTATGATCCAAGTATGTTCAACTTGAAATTTGTTGTTTTCTCGACGATTTTTCTTATCCTTCATAAATAAGAGTCCTAAAAACTAAAAATCTTGCATCTTCGCCTGAGTTCCCCGAGCATAGGGAAAGTAAATTGCAAATAATTTTTTTTAGCTTCCACTTTTCTTTTATTTTTATTATTTATGAGTGAGTGAGATATTTTGGAATTTACTTTTATAGTATTTGAAACACATCCCACCACTATTTTCTTGAAAGAGAATAATGAGTGAAACTTATTAGAAAGATGACTTTCCCTTACGTTGCAGACTCTAGCATACGCGAAGGTCTTGAATGCTTGGGGGCTTTTACTTACCACATGTAGTGGTCCAATCTTTTCTTTTTTGTTTGAATCAAATGATGGAATCAACTAGCCTACGCGACGTAGGTTATCGTGCTTCATTATTTCATATCAAGGTACTATGGTTTGACAAGTTTTTTAAAGACCTCTCTTGAGGAGTTCTTATAACACCGTCTAACAATCCAATCTCATTGTCCCAAATTCCTTGAGTATCTTTAAGTAGTGGCTTTGTTGCAAGTAGTGTCTCATATATTTTTATTTTTCAAAATGTTTTCCAGTGAAAAGTAAAGGAACATAGTTTTTAGTAAAAGAGAGTAAGTTAAGATAAGTGCTTCTTTTATGGATTAAATGACATGAAGTCATTGGCACTCCATATCCTGAGTATTTATTTTCCATTGTGGGTATGTAGTTAGTTGGCTCCTCGACCAAATTATATTTTTATGATGTAGAGGCCTTCCCAAGTGCTTATACATCCTATTTAATGTTTATCTTTTGTGCACACTTATTATGCTTAATGTATGTATTTGTGCATGTTTGTAAGCTTACCCAAAATAATCACATTTGAGCACATGTAAGCAAATTCTCCCTATTCTGCCCTAGATTTACTACTAGACCCACTTCATCTTCCTCTCCTTCCATTACTGTTCCACAATATAGAGTCTCCAACAAACTAACTTCTGGGAATAACATGGATATCACATATTTAAAATGAAATAAATAGGGGCCACTTGTGACACTCGTATAAAACCAAATCCTTTTGTAAGGAAAATTGAAAATCCTCATTCTAAAATTTGTGACGATTTTTATGCTGATGTCCTTGTCCTTTAGGATATATGTATTTATAATGATTTTCCCTTAATTAAAATGAGATATCATTTAGACCAAATTTCCTATAGTGTGTACTTAAAATAATTTGAAAGATTGAAGACACCACGATATTTTTTTGAATAGCACCAAGATGCTAAGGATTATAATAAAACTTTTCACTTAGCTTGTAGTGTCATCTTAGGTCACCTATTAATAGGTAATTTCATGGTTAAATATTTGTGCAACATGAAGGTATTCCTCTAGAATATGTTGTTATGTTGCTCTATTACATTGGTAGTGGAATCAAAGAGGAGTTAAGGGTGGCTCTCAAACTTCAGATTAAAAAAAAAATCCTATAAACTAATATATACTTTGAATCTACCACTCTCTTACACAAACACACAAAATTTGAGGTATGCTATTTTACATCCTCTCACTTAAAATCATTATATTTTTATATGTCATATAATCAATAGTAGTTGCCTTCAGCTGGCACAATTGAAGTCACGAGAGAATAGTGATGTGCCCAATGTAAGTATCGTTAAGCCACTAAAGCTTAGTAGATTCTATCATTGGAGAGTAGTAATGCCTAATGGACTCATAATTCACCCAAATAATTCATCCCATTTGTCATCCATCGATCTCGACGATCAAAACCACATATGATCTACATCACCCATGACTAAATTTAACCCCACCTCTCGCACACACAAAAAAAATAAAATTAAATAAAATATTATAATATCAAACGAGTGTCCTAAATTGAGGACCACACACTCATTTGATAGATGTTCAACCTTTACGTGTGAGATTTGTATTCAATTTTGTGATTAACAAATGTCTCTATTGGAATTATCATTATCATCCAATAGACAAAAATAGTAATTATATGTCATGCATGATTGATAGAGGATTTTTAATAATATTTTATTAATATGTTACTTTACTATTTTTTCTTAACTTTTACAAATTTAAATAAATATATTATTAATTAAAGAAAGTTTAAAATATTGGAGACATTGAATATGACTAACAACAATTGGTTGCAAACAAAATACATAAAGCACCTATGTTCAATAATATAAAATTAACAAAATAATAATACAATGAATGATGCTTGATTAACAAGATTAATATAACCTTGACTTTGTTTGTAAAAAAACTTTTATTGTTGATTGTGAAACTCGAATGAATTAAAAGTTGTGATTGGTAGTGGTGGCATGTTAAAAACATTTGGTTCCTAGGAATTCAAATATTTTAAAAAAACATGAACGAAGAATAGGAATATCAAAAGTAAATTTTGAAATGCAAGACAGGAAATCATGCTTCCCTGATGAAGATGGTTCATTCCCTCATGTCATCAAATTCTTGCATGGTTCCTGCAATATAATGTTTTTAGGCCATGGACATAGCAATAAATTCTCATTTGATTCATGAGAATCTAATCACAACTTTTAATGTATTTTGACTTTCTTTTGTATTCATATATTAGAAAACCTATATATAAGATGCAATGGATAATTACAAGTATTATAAATAAGATACAAAACTTAATGCTTTAAGCATACACTGATTCTAACTTTTCAACTAATAAATTATATATATATATATGCAAAGAGATAGAGAGAGAGAGAGAGAGAGAGAGAGAGAGAGAGAGTTTGTGTGTGAGAACATCACTTACCACTTGTAAAGAAACCCTAAAACTCTATAAAGTGTAATGGGCCACATCAACTTATCTTGTTGTCCTCATCATCATACTCATCATTTTTGTCTCTATCTTTTTGAGACTAAAAGACATTTATTAAATTACAATTCAATCCAATTCATCTAAGAAGTGGCATATAACATTTTATATTGTAAAAATGAGTTAGAGCATAAGTGGTCCTTCAAATTATTATTTTCTTAAAGAATATTTGCTCATAACACCAAATTATTATTATTATTTAATATTTAACTTAACAACTACAAATTTCTTTGATCCTTCAGAAGAAAATTTATTTGTTTTTTAATTATGTGTCAAATAATGGATATCCTTTCCTACATGTTATGTTTCCACCCTTCATGGCATAATGAATAACAATACTTTAGGATTATGTCATTTTAATAATGATTGATTAATATAAAATTACTAATTTTTAATGAGGATTAAGAATCTTTAGTTGAAGTGATATATAATTATTTATCCCTTACTTTCAACTTAAAAAAAAAAATTCATCATTAAAAAAATAATAATAATAATAAACATTTGTATACAAGGATTGGTTTTTAATTCATTTTTATATTAATATCCATTTGTGTACTAGGATTTATTTTAAGATTATTTTTATTACTAATGAGTGTCTAATATATATTTTACTATTTTAATGTCTAAAATTTTTTTATGAGCAAATTTAACAAATAGACATATGAACAACTAAAAAAAATAGTTAAATACGAAATTATAAAATTTTAGATGACATCATTGTAGGCTTAAGAAAATGACAAGTGAAGCCTAGCCAGTCCACTGAAAAGTTACTTATATTTCACTTCTTAATCAAAGCCTCCACTTGTTTATCTTTTTTATTTTTTAATAAGCAAAAAAGAATGTAATATTCTTTAAACGTCTGAGTTTTACCTAAAACTAAATAACACAAACGGACTAATTATATAATTTTTGTTCATTATAATAAAAATAATTATGAACTTTATCAAAAGAAGTATATATTTTAACCCATCTATTTCTATCCGATGAAATGATGAAAGAGACAATAGTTCTCACGAAGATATTTTGAAGTATAAAACCAAATAATTTTTTTTTTCAACGAGCTCTTAAAAGAATTCAAAAAATAAAGGCATCTTTATAAAAGCCGCTCAGTATCATATCTTGATTTATTCATTCTTGGTTTCATACTCATTTTTTTTGTCTTCATGCTTGGATGAATGTAAATATCATGGTACAATTATTAAGATTTCCTATAGTGTGAATGGTATATTTTAAAGGAATAAGTTTGAAAATTTTGGCTTATTAGGATTATGTTTATTTAATCAAATCGTGAAGTGGCATTAGAAGTACACACTTGTTCGATTGTAAGTGATTTTTTTTCTTTTTTTGCAAAATTATTAGGTAACCTTGTTTTTTTTGTGTTTATGATGCGAGAAAAAATTTTGGCACTATCCAAATTGAGTTGTTTTTGGGTTTCACATTTAATTAATTAATTAATTTTTTTTTTGTTGGGAAATGGTTTCACATTTAGCTGTAATTCTTAACTAAGAGAGAGAGAGAGAGTACATCGACTTCAACTTCATTTAAAATTGATCAATCAAAATATATCATATTATTTGAGGTTGGATGTGATTTTAAATAAGTATTATATCTTCTAATTAGAATGGAGATCATTGGGTAGCAAAGACCAAACATTTTTAATGTAGATACATATAAAACTTAATGAATGACAAATTAAAAATATATTGCAACATATGGGGAGGCCAAAATAAAATTTATTTAGTTATGTGGAATAAAAAATATTCCCGAGTTAAAACCCAATAATTAATCATATGCCAAATGCGATAATAAAAAGTATTCTCGATTAAAAACATTCTACTCCCTTGGACAGAAAATCTATTAAGATTGTACAATATTATAATGTTATTCAAAGAAAAGTTGAACTAACCACTTAAATTATGAGAGCATGTAAGTTCATTTTAGTAGAAAGTGCATTAAGGTTAGATGAGTTCTGAATAGAGAGGCATAATAGGATGGTCATAACAGATTGGGCAAGCTATTTAACATGATAAAAACAAAACTATTTCTAATATAATTATGATCAACATGATTGGTCAAATATTAATCTTATTTTCAAATAACTATTATTCGATGATTAATTATATTTATAATTGCAAATCTCATAAAATGAGGATGATTCAGGAGGCTTTCTAGAAATTTGTAATTATTGCCAAATGAAATTACAAATCTTACAGTGATCTAGAATGAAAAGTTCAATGCTTAATGATGTGTTCTATATTTTGAAAGCTTTAAAATTATTATAAAATGCTAGATGAAATCCTTGCCGAATTGTCCACATGTAACTTTTTTGTCCTGATGTGTTAATTTTATTTTTTTATAAAATTCTAGATCAAGCACATGTGAACAGGCAGCCTTTTCAATAACGATCACCTCCCCCACCTTACATAGAAAGTCTAAAGCCATATTTTATTGGACTTTTTTGGGTTCATTTTTTCTATTAATCTTGCACTTTGTATGATGATAAATTGATTTTGGATAGATTGGATAGTTTTTTAGTAAATGTTTCAAGTTTAACAATTTTATAAATGAAGATGTGAATGCACGAGCTTTATCGAAGTTTCCATTTTCACGTGTTATTTGAAAATTAATTTAGATTGCTGGGGATGACTTGGCATCTAAATGACAGCTTTTACACGGAAGTTTTTGGAGACCATCAGCTGTCCAATTTGTACAAAAACTCTTTATAGTATTGATCGTCGATCCATTCCTTCATAATTCATTTTTCAAGTTTTAAATCATAAACATAAATTATTTAAAGCATGAATAAAAACTATCACTTCTGCAGGATAGTTTTACCACACAACTGCAGTAAACAATCACATATTGATAAAAAGCTTCACGAGATAAAAAAGATGAAACTCTAAAGCGCTACAGGCCCAAATTGACGGAAAATATTAAGCCGCATGAATCAAGGGACCAGCTGAGACCAGATTTCACTTTGTACATTTCTCAATCATAAAAATAACACAATCATACTGCAAACAGCAATTTCATTAGCTGAATAAGAATTTAAAACAAGAGAGGATAGAAGAATTATCTCAACTTTAAGGGCAGCAGAAGTTTGATAATCAGCTCAAATCTCCAAGGACGAGCCAATCCTAATCTCTCTGTGATCTTTCAAGCAAGCACGAATTCTCACAACTGCACAAAACTTAAGAAGCTGAAATTGAGATTTGAAAGTGAAAATTAAGTAATAATCATCCATACTGTCGTTACATCACATTCTTGCAAGGGCAAGCTTTTCTTTCTGATAAGAACAAAAAACCCAATAAAATATCCAAACACAATATCACATAAAAAGGAAAAGAAATGCACAAGCACACATGAGAAACCACGGAACCCACATTTGGGATCTTCAATAATAGCATTAATTTTTTTTAGTTGCTTATACTTTATACTTTATCAGTGTTAAGACGTAATGAAGGTGCCAAGATGCCACAAGATAAACATCTTTACATTTCAGCTTTGCTAAAATTTTCATCAATAAGAAGAAAGCAGGCGAATTGAAATGCTTAGCACCGTACATAATTTCAGATTTTCTAAAGTGCACATATCAGAAGCAATAACTTGCAAATCAATACAACAAAATTGAAAGAAGGCAAAAATGTTAGTCAAGTCATATTATGAACTTGCCATGAAAAGAATCAAGCATACTGTATTATTGAGTTACTTCAGCTGCTGGATCTGCGGTGGAGCTGGCTGTGTCAGCAGATTGATTTTGATTTATTTGTTGCACCTGACCGGATGTTTGCGAAACCTGACCTGACCTTTGGGGATCATTTGCCAATCCAAGAACCACTAGAGATGATCTAAGCAAACATATAATGTAATACGCATATAATGTAATGCGTTAGTTGATGAAATAAATCAACCAAGTACGTAGAGTATAAATGGTTGGAAGAGAAGTTATCTGAAAATGGTAAGTAAAAGGTTTTGGAAACCTGGGAAGAGTTGATCTTATGTTTGGTTGATTAGCATGCTCCATCAATGGGGACTTCAGCACTGGGTTCTTGCTCAAGGCATTCTCAAGCTGAGCTGCTGGCAACTGATAAACAAGCAAGCGGCATTGCTTAGGGCATTTCGGAACCAAACTATGCAAGGCATTGCACTCATAACTATGATATCATTATTATTATTATTATTATTATTAAACTGTAATATTAGGATACCTGTATAAATAGTCGCATGGTTTACAGATCAATCACCGAGTTACTATGCTATTAAAGAGAGCAATGGGCAAAGAAAGAAAGAAAGAGACAGAGAGGGTGGTAGAGCAAGGGCAAGATATTAGGGAGGCTCAAGCAAGCCCAAGAGAAGTCATGAGCATGTGTGAGGGACCACACAAGCAACCGATCGCACGAGCAACTAATCGAGCAAGCGGGTGCACGCAAAGCCGAGGGCAACCACCTGGGTAAACTTTGATGGGGTCATATACTTAAATGTCAATTTTCAAAGCCGAAATTAGGGCTTTTCTTCATTTTTCATCACCAAGCGAAGAGTTAGCCACACTTAGATTTTGTAGATCTTAAATCCTAAGAATAATTTCTAGAACAAGAACAAATATATATGGTTGTAGGAAAATTTTTGGAAGGAGTCTGAAACTTTAAAAAAAAATTGTTATGACAGATAATGTCGTTTTCAAATTCTAAAAAAAAGTAAAATTTGTTCTCAATTTTGTATAATAATTTTAAAATATTAACTTTAAAAGTTCATAAGTTTAAATGAAATTATATATTAAATGATAAATCTGAATTAATTAATAATGTAATGTTAAGCATATTATGTTAAAAAAAAAGTTGATATATATAGGTAAAAATCTAAATATCATGTTAAGCATATTTGAAATAAGATTTAAAAGTAAATAGTTTACTAGCAATAAACAATATCATGGAGATTTTAAAGATTAATAATAGCTTATAAAGGAAAGGATTACCTAAAGTGGGATTTTTGCATCTGACTTAAAATTAATTAATGAGATCAAATTAAAATAAGGAAAATTTTTGTGTATGGTTTAAATGAAAATTTAAAAAGTCAAAAGCTCAATAATAGTGATATGTTAAAAACAGCACGTTAAATATGAAGTTAAGGATTCCAAACTATAAAAAATTTCCAAGCATGATGTATATAATTGAATTAAAATAAATTACCTAAATAATAATAAAAATGAAAGACGAGAGAATCTTCCTAACAAGGTGGGTATTTATGTTTCTGATTGTTATGACAATTTCAATGCATAGAGAAATGCTCTCATTAATTCAAAACTATATTATGAACGTCCAAAGAGATTTTCTCTCTCATTTATGAAATCCACATATTTATAAAAAAGCAACCGAGCACTCTGCAAATTTGAGTTCCTAATAATTATTTCAGGATATGATAAGAAAAAAATATGAGTTTAAAATAAATGCATGATCAGAAGAATGCAAAGAATATGTTATATAAAATGAAATGCATAGGCATATAAAATAATAGAGCTCACCCTCTTTTGGAACTACCTGGAAACAATGTACTCACACAAAAAAAAAGGAAAAAGATTACCTAACCTCAAGGGTAGGAGTGTCAATAAAAGACATTACCTGTTAACCCGACTCCAAAAATTCAGGTCTGGGTTAACCCATTTAAAATACAGTTCAATTCAGGTCAAATTTTTTTATCCATTAAAATGTCGGGTAGGGTTTGGGTCAACCTGCCAACCTGAAATTAACTCAATTTTGACCCATGTAAATCATTATTCACATTTCACACGGGTTACGCGATCACAATTCATGGATTCACGGCAATGACATCTTATCCATTCTCTTTATCCTTTAGATACCATTTGAATGAATGAGAAATATTGAATAGCATGTGATTCATTCAGGCTCTCTAGAATTTTTATTTTCCTTTGTTGCAACCCGCAACACCTGTTATGGTGTGCTTCTCTCCCACTGTCGCTACTCAAAGGAGGACCCCGTTCAAGTGTTTGAAAGCCAACGGCTCGATGCTCCTTGCCAATTGCCTCCTTTCTCCACTCTCATTAATCTCATCTCAGTAGTCAGTATTTATCTATTCATAAAACAATAAATTTGTAAATCAAATAGTCTTGTTCATTCATTTTGACATGTTCGTGTTCCATTTTGACTTTGGTTGTTGTTAGAGCCTGAAGAGAAGAATTTTTTGGTTTAAGGTTGTGAAACCCTAACTATAGGCTGGTGGATCTTCTTAATTTAATAATATTTATATATTTTTTAATTAATGGCATAGATCCTAAAATAATTTATTCAATATTTCAGTTATCCAATTTTCTACTAAGAGTGACATGGTGATATCAACAAATTTTGAATAACCATTTATTTTATAGCATGTGAATATGTGATTAATTGCAATCATATTTTAGATAGCTTCCTTTTTTTGTAAACGAATTGGCGGATCAGGTCGAATCATAACGGTTTGAGATTAGGTCAGGTTCATAGTTTAGATCCGTTTATTAAACGAGTCAACTTTGAGTCATACCCGAACCTAACTTGAAGACACATTTTGACACTGCTACTCAAGGGTTAGGTTTAAAACGTTCTGTGATGAATGTGCCTTTAACAACAGACTTAGACATTGCTCTTATGATGGACATATTTCACTTTAAATAAGACATAAAAATTTTATGATAATATATAATAGTTTCTTTGTGCCATAATTGTGGTAGTTACAATTGTGCTTTTATTTACTGCCCATGAAAAATGAAAAAAAAATACCATGTTATGATTTACATACAATGATCAGCATGAATAATATCTTCTATATTTTAGAACTACAATGACTTAGAAACATAATTAGCCACTGAGTTGTTTCACTCACTCCTATTAATTCAACTATTTTCAAGAAAATATCCCTTAGCTTAAATAATTGAGAAAAGAGTTTATATGCAGTAGAAGGCCGGTAACCTCAAAAGCTAGGTATGGTAAAAACCATATGTATAAATTTATGCTTTTGAAGATATGTATTCTGAATGGACAAAAAATGAAAGGAATTCATATATTTTATGAAAAGTTCATAAATAAATTCTAGGCATCCTGGTCAACAAACCATCACGTTGAAACATGCTCCGCGGTGGGCCTTAGGTATTCTAAGCAATTATGACTTACCAACATCTCCACAAGTCATCCCAAGGAAGCGACATTTGGTTGAGGTCTCCCTCATGGTTAGCTTCAATTAGTCTAGCCTCGAGATATGTCTTTCTAATGTCTCCTAAGCTTTTTTAGTAGTCATGATCATGCCAAAGTCTTGGCATATTGTCTCAAGGGGTTAGGTTCAAACCATCGCCCTCAAAAGGCTAAAGTTTGGAACAAACCATTGGTTCCCTATCTCAAAGTCTTCATGTCTCCTTTTTGCTAACATCTCCAAGGTTGTCATTTTTGCCTTTGACATCTCACTACCCTCGCTAACTCATCAACGCTTTTTGTGCAAGTCCGGTGATATTTCCACTAACCGCTACACACTACTACGAAAAGTAGGTTCATAGATCATGCCAAATCCACCATTCCAATGATCCTCCCTCACTTCATTGGACTACAAGGCGAATAGTTCCGCTAATATGGTGCCGCAATCAATCACCTTCCATCAACTTTTCTCCCTCCAAGGGTTTCCACTTTTATGCAAAAGAAGATGAGACAAAGAAAATTCAACTAGTTTTGTCATCCATAGATGATGCTCGATTAAAGTCCACCAACCACTCACCAGCCCATTGTCCCACGCTTAGCCTTTTAGCCATATAAAAATAGACGTTTCACCATCCCTTTGTCCCACGCTCAGCCTTTCAACCATACATGAATAAATATTGCAAGCTTTCCCCCCACCATACAACTCACAAACTCAGATTATCAAAGTTTGTTGGTTCAAAATCCAACTTCTCAGCGAGCTCTCTCTTTGCATCTCCCAAGTTCTGAATGTTCTTTCCATTGGCTTTCTAAACCCATTGGCACTCTTGACACCAACTCGATGTCCCATCTGGGCATTAGTTCTCTTCTTCCTCTCGACTTCCAAGACCTTCAACGTGGACTAACCAATTTGTCGACACCATCATTGAAGCTTAGAGACCTCACTTCGATAAGCCGCTACCTCTAAAAGCCACAGTCTTCCTTCTTGCTCGTGTTTTTACCTTTAATATTTCATGAGGCCACCTGGTGTAATTGAACCTTATAGCTTAGGCTTTGTTAGAGGATTCTTTCTCTAACATTCCCCGTTATCCTCTTAGTCATGTTTCCCACCAAACTTTTCAAACACCTTTTCCTCCACCTAGCAACAACCATAACTAAAAGTTGTGAGGAAGGGCCAACCACCCTTTTAAAAAGACCTTAAGACTCCTTATATGTATCCCTTGAAAACCATTGGAGGTAGGCATTTATGCCCAACCCAGAATGTTAGAAAGACCTGGCCGATAAGTATATAACTTGATATCTCAAAATCACTAACCCCACAAGCACATGTGCAGTTAATGTTGACAACTTAAACATGTACAAACCTGCATGTCAATTCCATTTTCCTATGGAATCACCAACCCTCCATTATGTTGGGTTCTCCATCTGACCAACCTAATGATGTGTCGACTTGATGACCCGCCATCACATCATCCTGTTAACATACCAATCTATCATCATCGCCATCAACTCTTCTGAGCCGAAAAATTTTGGATGCCCTTCAAGAACCCTCACCTTGCCATGCTCATGTGTATATCTCTAAACAAATTGGTGTGGATCTATCAACTGTCAACACGACAAATATCACAAATCCAAGCCAACAGCATTCATACAACTTGGATCAAATTAGCCACCACAACCCCCTTTTATATGTAAAACATCTTTGTAAATCCGACCCCCCTTTGATTCACATCATATACATTCTATTCTTTGTAATAGGCATTTAAGAGTTTGTATTCATTGGCTGTGATAACGATTTCTAGATATTTAAAGGATCATGCAGTAGGTTATTTTAGTGTAAATAGTACATTTATTTTGCTGACTATATATTTATGTTTGTTTGAGTGAATAGACAAGGAAGTCGAATAAGTGAAATCTTATATGTGCATATTGTGATGTTTTTCTTTCTCACCATGCATGTCCTCTTATACTGTTTATTTTTTTTTCCTAATTCAATTAAATATTTACTGCACTTAACTATCACCTGCTTATGTCACTTTTTGTTCTTTCTCAACATGCTCTTAAGATGCTTAGAATATTTAAGCTTTTTTATGAACTTTTAGAAGGCAGCTAAAATCAATTAAAATCTTCTTTCGAAAGTGTGGCCCATAGCCATCTCTTTCACTAATAATTTTAAAAATGAATTTTGTTTAAGCATAGAGGTGTAGTGGCATCTAACTATACACATTCAAGGTATATTCTTTGAATTTAATCGTCGGAAGCCTAGCTGATGCATTCATATTGCATGGCCTAAGTCGTGTCAGCATATATACTTAGAAGCACTCTATGATGCACCGATACGGCACTTAAAGAGGGTATGCAGTGTCGGACACATGTCAGACACGGACACGGACACGCGTCGGACACGACATGGACACGTGTCGGAAACGGCATTGGAGTGTCGCAATTTAAAAAATTAAAATTAAAATCGGACACGCGTGTCCGGTTATTAAATGAGGTATTGCTATGTACATGCTTGGTATCACTAGGTACATGCTCGGTACAGCTCAGTACATGCTTGATACTGCTCAATATATGTTCGGTACCGCTCAGTACATGCTCGGTACAACTCAGTACATGCTCGGTACTGCTCAATATATGCTCGGTACCGCTTGGTACATGCTCGGTACCGCTCAGTACCGATACGTACATGATCGGTACTGCTGGGTACATGCTCGGTACTGCTAGGTACATGTTCGGTACCACTCGGTATCTTCCCATACAAATAACTTACGAACTTTAAAAACAAGCAGAACTTCAAAATTACTCTTACAATAAAATTTTGTTCCGGGCAGGTTGAACCCCACCAGGGGGCAGCGCCCCCTTGGACCCCCGGCAGACCGGTATATTGTTGTATTCATGTTGTCTTATTATTGAGATATTTTGATTTCACTTCATATCAATTTAATTTGATGTATTCATATGTATGATTGGTTTGTTAGCAAAATGAGCTTTGTTGCTGGCGGGGATGGATTAGGTGAAGGTTCAAAAGAGCCATCTGTCCACGCCATGTGCGTGTCTTATATTTTTAAAAATTATTATATATTATATTAAAAAATTATTATGCCCTGTCCACGCCGCACCCGTGTCCAATATTTTTAAAAATTGCCGTGTCCCGTGTCCGTGTCGTGTCGTGTCCGTGTCGCCGTGTCCGTGTCGGTGCATCATAGGAAGCACCACATCTTCTTCATTGTAATTGTTGACCATCATATGCATTCTTCCAAGGAATTAGTTGACCCATTCCTGCGCTACATTGGGACTTGACATCATGAATTTAAATGTGCTTAGGGTTCAAAGCTTCCCCCAACCAATGGAAATATCTGAATTAAGCCATGGTGCAACCCTTCCCTAACAAGTTGTTAAATTTAGGATGGTTTCCCCTAGACTTCATTTTATCTAAATCCAAACATTTTCCCTCTAGTTTATTTAAGGAGATGTAAGCCTATCCTCTAAAGGAGTAGTTTCCTCCTAAGGTGATTCCTTCAATTATGATTCCTCAGGGTTCAAGTTTAGTAGCCTCACACATTATTGGGTAATCCTCTTATCATGTATCATAAGCACTATATATCTATGTTGCATGTTGACATCATCTAGCTGCCTTTCGTCTCTTGCACTTGTTGAGTATTACCCTATCGTGTAAGATTTTGAGATTTGGACATGCTTATCAAGATTCTCATTTTATGTAGTGTGCTTAGCAACCAACTTAAGCCTATCTATTCACCATTATCTAAGCCAAACATCCAGATTCTCTTTGAATGAATCAAAGAACATAAATAAAAGTCATTGATAAAAATATTCATGAACTATCATACTTAAAATGTAATCAATTACAAGGACTTGCACCCATAGAAAACAAAAAACTCCTAAAATCAAAACAAACCCTATCGAGTGTTATGTAACAGGAAATGAAAATCTCTTATTTTGGTTATGCATATTGTTGCCTTTCAAGTCCTTAATGAGAGTCCTCTACCTTTAGAGGTAGTATAATCAGCTCTCTTCGAGTTACGCTACAAAGACAAGGTTATGTGTGGCTTAGTCTGAATTTGTATGATTCTTATATTGGAGCATGGAGATCTACGATCGTTTCTATTCTATAGGATGACACAATCCAATCCTCAAAAACCTCCCCAATCACATGAGTCTCTTTCAAAGCCCAAACTAGCATGCTATAGCTTTCAATTGTGTGATTTCACAATGTTAACCCTACAATATTGCTAGTAATTCCGCATTTTTTTAGAACTATGACAAACTAAAACACACATAGCTAAGTTTTTATCTTATAGCAATTCTGAGGTGGTTTTACGTGGTTGTTTTCCGGATTGGTTGTATAAATCAGCAACTACTTTGATTAAGCCTTTGGAAATTCTCCCCTGTATTTTTTTTTTTTAATATTTTGAAACTTTATGAGGATTACAAATAATAATATGATGGATGTTAATAAGAAAGTCTATGATAAATAAAAGTTTGCTTTGAATATTGCAATATTTCTCCTTTTAAGATTCAATTCGTTGATAAAAATGAAACTTTAAAACTTTTTGGCTGAGGCAATCATAAGGCTTACATTTTAACATACTGCTCTGAATTTCTTCCTTTCTCTCTTTACTTCTGATTGTTTTCTTACTAATAGCCGAAAGTGCTAATGATTTTGTTAGATATAACAATCTAATTTTCTTTTTTATAGATAATAATCCAATCATTTGTTAGATTTGCATGACCTTACCTTTCAAATCATTAATTTATAATGGAAGACCAAAACTTTTCATCTGAGTTGGAATTTTGGTGCATTCAATTTTCATTATAGATAATAAATAATTATATTAAAATTAATAGCTTATTTTCCTACTAGAATTATATATTTGTTGCAATAGTTGATTGCAAATAAATATATTTATATTGCATCAAGAAATTTTTAAATGACCTCTGAGATTATTACACGTTGGGCTCGAGAAAAACGGCACGTCGGCTTGAATCCCGCTTCGCAGCTGTAAGATTCCATTTTCCTTAAGTAAGAGTGTAGTTAATCATATTTCTCCTTAGGGTGGTGTCATGGTTTAATTAGATCTGGGTTATTACTTCCCATGAGCGCAAGCACTCAGAGTTAATTACCTCTTTTAATACCTAAGAAAGAACTCTAGATTAAAGATGAATAAATTTAAATGTTTTAGTCTCAATTGGAGGGGGAAATGAAGGTAAGCTTGATCAATAGCTCATGATTCTGTCGTCCAAGGTATATCATAGTTTTTCAGTCTATCAACATTAACAATCATTGATAGTAATATTGAAGGAATCTGATTAGCAGTTATGAGTTGCCTCCTCTTAGGGATCCAAAGTAGACTGACGTGGTTGGATAAGAGTTTTAATTTTATTGAATTTTGGGGTTTACATCAGTTAGAATACTCATAAATTAAATTGGTTTGGGATTTATAACTTTTTTAGAAGTCACCCAAAAGTTTGAATTGAAGCGAGTCTTCTGGTTTCTTCATAGAAGTAGCCCGGGTGTTTGAATTTAGGTCGAGAGTTACGAATTTCATTGAAAGTAGCCTTTATAGTGGGTCTTACATCTTCTATTAGAAGTGACACACTTGTGGATCTTACAACTTAGTCCTATAGGCTAAGCTGCTCGTTAATTTGAATTTAATTGTTTGGGTATTAGGATTATTGCAACTTATTTAGAAATTTTCAAAAAAATGTGGGTCTTATAACCTCACTTAAAAGTTACCCGGTAGCAGATCTTACAACCTAGCCCTATAGGCTAAGCTGCCCATTTATTTTGGTTAACAAGTCTTGTGACTCCCTTAAAAATTGGCTGTAAGTTTAATTTGTAGTGGGACTTATGACTTTATTAAAAAGTTGCCCAATAGTAGGTCTTACAACCTAGCTCTATAGAAAAGATACTTGAGGGTTTAATTATTTAGGTAGGTCATACAACTTTCTTTCCAAGTTGCCTAAAAGTAAGTTTTATAACCTTCTATTTTAGATTAAGATGCCCGTAAATTTTTATTTTAGTGGACATTAGTTAGTTGTTAGCTTGACACTAAACTGTGATTTAAGTTGCCTAAATTTTTATTTTATAACCTTCTCTTTTTATCAGGTTAGCATCGCTAAGTCTCACCTTAAAAGTCGGGCTCTTCAATTTTGGATAAGATTGGAAGATCATAAAAAGTATCGCGGTGAGTACCCTAGTTGTAAAGACATGAGGCGAGAACTTAATTTAAAATATCGACCATCTACCAGTGACCGTCATCTAGAGCACCACCCTACTTTTTCTGTTGGGACAAACCGTGGACATTATTGTGGTCGAGACCACCTATCTTTTAGTAACATCAGGGTTGCTGCCCCGCCCTGTAGGTCTTCAGCTAGCCTTGATGGCCGACCCTCTACTTGGTCTTCTGTTAGATCAATCCCATATGACTCCCCACTTGGACCAACTTCTAGCCATCCCAGTCAACCTTTAGCCTCCCCAGTCCTTGACCTTGCAAGTGTGATTTTAATAACGAATTGCATTAAAAAGAAGTAATATACTGAACCTGAGACTGAATACATTCATTTCGTGGATACTAATGATAGCGAGGACTTCTTCGAGGATGAAACTGAAGTGATTGAGTCAGACTCCCGGCATGATTTAAACCCTGAGCTAAGAATGTTGGAACCTTTAAACATCGACACCTTAGCCCACCCTGATCCTAGTCTCCTCGAGGATAACTTTTTGGATAAAGTCTATCTGGACGATATTAATTTGATCTCGAATTAAACTGATCTGACCTTGAACACATTGAAATTAAAATCGAAAGATTCTGATTTAATTACTGAGATGACTCCGAATAATTCTGATTTAATTTTGAATAATTCTGATGGCAATATGGATAATTTCAAACTGGAAGTGAGTCAATTGATCTTACTACCCGAATTAAACCCTGGTTTAAGTGACCCCGAATCCATTGATCTTAGGGTTATAGCCAAACATGATCTTATTGAGGATAGTAATATCAGTTTGGAAGATAGTAATTTGAATCTAAAAAATTCTGAGCCTAATTTGAACAATAAACATACTCTTGTCTTATTGGAGTCTATTTTAGGAGTTGCTCCTTTATATTTACATTTGACAGAGTGTACCTCTCTTGATTGGACTTATCTCACCGACCTTAGTGTTAGAGAGAGTCTTAGCTCATACTTTCATGTCACATTTCTAAGTCTTGTGCCCAATTCTGTTATGGATACCCTACCCCATTTCTTGAGTCCCATACCCGCTAGTAACTCTTTGGGCTCCATCATCTTATCATATTCTTGATTCCTACATTATGTCCTCGATATCCTTGTCCTTCCCTGTTAAGGACCATCTCTCTCCTAGTTGGATGACTTTGTTAGATTACCCCACCGTCGCTAGGAGACTGTCTGTGACCCTAGCTGAGACTCCCTATGGAGATGTCCTTTTAGCTAAGGATGTCTTCATTGTTCCTCTTACACCAGTTCCCTTAAATACAAAAATTTAATGTCCTCTCATTTTGTGATGGATCCATCTTTGTTCCTATCTATGTGTGCTTGTGAGTTAGTGCGCTTGTGTGTTTTTTTGTAATCTCTTGTCTTCCGAAATTTTCCTCTGTTTTAAATTTATGTGTGGATCTACAATTCATTCATCCTGCATATCATATCTCTTGCATCACATTTTTCCTATATCATTTATCTTGTTGAGTTTTGAATTTTGGACACACGATTTTGCATAAAACATACCACATTTACATCGCATATGCATGAACTACTTGAGGAAATTGCACGCCTAATTGAACCGAACAATAATAATTATAGGCGCCATGCTGAATTTAAACGACAATGTAAAACTTTTGAGGTTGGTAATTCAGTGATTGTGCGAACTTGTCCGGGAATTACATGCTAGAAGTGCGGGATCATGTAAAATAGTCGAAGAAATCAATGACGACGCTTACGTAGTGGATATGCTTGTAGAGTTCAACATTCATTCCTTTTCTAACATAGAAGATTTAGTAGCTATGAAGGTCCAGAGTTTAAACCCCAAATCCACCTCAAATTAAGCCTTGTGTGACCCCACCTTGTGAGAACCCCAAAGCCTACCTCCACTACCAAAATTATTCCCCAAAATTCTTATAGCGAAAAAGGTTGACATGATTCCTAATGATAATATTATTTCCACAAAAGAGGGTGGACGAAGAAGATATTTGACTAGGTGAAGAGGTGAACCAAAGTCAGAGGATACGTGGTCAGAATGCGAGGAGCTACAACAGATAAACCTAGATGCATGAGTTTTCGAGACACCAACTCGACGGATTCGAGTTTTTTTTTTCTGCCACCTGGGGAGAATGATGACGACATCAGAAGATCAATGATCTACGGTCACGATCTACTTTTGATTATTATTGTATTTGATGAATTTTGTTTTATGTTTCATGAGTCTATTGTATTTCTTTCCGTTTATACCCTTGCTTAAGGGCCTCGTCATGTGTTTGCCTTAGGGGCAATTGTGTCTTTGTATTTTATTTATTCCATTGGCTATTTAAAGCCTTCCCCTCTTCATGTAAGGATGATGAATTATTGAATGAAAAAAAAGTTTGTGCTTGTTTGATCTCTTAGTGAGTTCATGAGAGAAGAAGCCCGAGGAGGGTGATTTGCAATACCCGTAAATCATTGGAAGAGTCCAAGATTCACGATTCTTACGATCTCTTTGTGAGCTCGTTATTTTACTTTTATCTTATTTATTTTTATTTCAACTGCTTCCTTCCCCTCTCCGTCCACCACCAAGTTCTTAGCCTCCACCATCCAATCCCTCCACAAGCTCCACCACCGGCTTCACCTCATCCTTCCCCAACCGAATTCTCCCAAACCCCACCACCATGCCGCCGGCCCTAGTACCCACCCACGATTAATGATGGTTAATGTCATCATCATCACTTACCTAAATAACCTACCTTGATTTAGGAAGAGAGCTCCTCAATTTGGAATTCAAATTTTGAACTTCAAATTCTTTCCAAATTAGGAAAGTTTCTATGTTGAATCCAGTTTTAAAATAAATCAAATTAGATTTAATATTTTCTTTCCTAGTCATCATCACCTATTTGCAAACCCCCTCTCATCCTCCCCAATCCCCTCCCTCCTCTTAGATGCCGCCGGCCCCATGATGGGTTCCCCCTTGAATTCCCCATTAACCTCCCCATTACTTCTTTCCTTATTTGGCTCCTTGTATTTTAGGAAAGGTTTTGAATTCAAATTCAAAATAATTTGAATTTCAAATGCTTTCTATTTATGCCTAAGCTTTGAAAGAAATATCTCTCCACCACCCTAAATCTGAGATTAATTCTCAGATTTAGTCATTAATTACAATTCATTGTGTGGTCCACATTCATTGAATGTGGATACAATCCCCCTCCTCCACCCTATAGGCTAGCCCACTCATTCCTCTCTCTTATTAATTCTAGCCATTATTACTCCCTTATTAACTCCCGAAATTAAGCCCCATTCAAATTCAAATTGAGCCTATTTCCCTCCAATCCGTCATAATTGAGAATTAATGAGAAGGCAAGCAATTAAACCGCCACCTCCTTCTCTCTCTCCCTCCTAATGCCGCCAGGCCAGCCCCTCCCCTTTTCTCCTTTCCTGCCCCTTTCTCTTCCCTAGCCTCCACAATTATTTCCACAGGAAGAGAACATCTCAGGGAAGTTTTATAGACCTTACACCACCCTCTTCCCCTTCCAACGGGTCAACAAGGTCCAGATTTTCCCTGATGAGCTGCTGTCCAGAATTTTGGAAGAAAGAAACTTGCTGTCCAGAGTTCTCCGCAAGTCCAAACTACTGTTCACTTCGCTGAGGCTGCTGTCCAGAAAATTCGGCACTTGTTCTTTGCTGTCCCTCCATTTGGAAGGGCTCCTGAGGGCTGTTTGAGATAGCCGAAAATATCAAATAGCTGTCAACTACTTCCCCAACACCCCAACCACGAACGGGACTCCACATCTTCTACGGGTGAACTCCTCACCAACTCTTGTATGTTCTTAGTTTATTTCTCGAATGCGGTTGTAACTTGACTCATGAAGATTATGTTAATCTTTTCTCCGCTAAAGCCTAGTGAATTAGGGAGCTGAGTGAGTGGACACTCTAGTGATTAATATAATTTTTAGTCTAAGGATATTTGTTGAAAACCATTCATGTAACGTTAGATTGACTTGATTGTTATATGATCTTATCTCTTACGCGTGTGATTCAGCCTAAGCTTATTTTATCGCCTTATTGTTTTATCTTAGTGTTTAAATCGGCATAAGTTTTGTTTAATATTGTTCTCTAAAAATTAAGCATGCAAATTCCTTAAGCAACTCATCGTCACATGTACGTTCCACATCAGTTTTATTTATAGCTATTTCTTGTTCTTGATCATCTCATAGTTGTTCTTCATTTTGCAAATTTAACGTTGTATTTCTACGAGCATATTTTCGCCGATTAAATTTATTAGGCATATAATCTTTTTTTTTTTTTTTTTTTTTTTTAATTATTAGGCATATAATCAACCATCTAAAAGACCTCAATGTCCATGGGACCGATATACCCTTCCATTCCTTCAACATCATTATAATATTTATCAGTTTCATCCAACTTGACATCATCTGCATGTTAGGATTGCCGCTTCCAATGTATAACGAAGAGTTGGGTGATTCGTTAAAAACAGGATACTACTCTTCTGGCATAGTCATGTCAACGGAAGTCTTTTTATTGGGGATAACTTCTAGTCATGAGATTTAAGTCGCCCTTCATAGATCTTATCATGGTCCTCTTTATGAGCTTAAGGGTATTTGGATCTTTTTGGAACCCAAACTTGCTTTCTTTCTATGGTCACATACTGATGACCACCAACATCAAAATATACTTTTGAATGACCAAATTCATGATACCATTATCGAAGCCTTCTTTTATCATATTTTCTATTATAATCTTTTGCATGTAGACTATCAGAAGACTCTCCCTACTATTTTCTTCCATAATATGGGGTTAACCCATATTAGGAAAGAATTTTCTCAACTCCTGGTGATGACGACATTCATTTTCAAAAATGAGTCATGCTTGAGAAAATAACTTCACCGACAGATTTCCTCAGTCTTTGTTGCAACTTTTTATCTTTAATAGCCTTCATTATTTTATATATCATTATATCTCAGAATAAATAGATTCTTACTTCATTACCTGATGTGGCTATTGATGAGAAGTCTCTCCAAAAAGATTTCTTTACTTCGCCTTTGTCATCGTTTCTCTTCACACTCTTGAATGGTTCAAAACTAATGTTGGTGGGTACATTCGCCTCTAACTACAATGATGATTCTTAAATTGTATAGGGAATTCAACCATTAGTCCGCAAGCGAGCATTAGCTCTCTCTAGATTTCCTGGAAAAGTGCTTGTAGGAAGAATTTCAGTAACGTACTCTTCAGGGATTTCAGTAGGAATTTCAGCATTATACTCTTCAAGGACTTCCTCCTAGATTATGTTCAGGTTAGTTAAGCTGACAAAAACAGATTTTAGCTTGGGGTCAACATTATTCCCAGATAGGAATTACTGAAACTGTATAACTTCAAAAACAATTTCATGTTGGATGGTCGCTTTGGCATAGTCTGTGTTCAGAATGGCTTAAGGGAATTGGACTTTAGCTCCCTTGCCCAATTTTACAATAATAAATAACTTCACAGGCGTCATATTCAGCAACCTGTTAACAGAACTTGCAGGGATTAGAGTCAACCTGAATTTTGTCGGAGAAAAAAACACAAACTTGCGATGAATAAACATCTATATTTCTTTTATATGTTTGGTTATTTGAGACTAAATATAAGTTCTCATTTCATCCAAAGATGGAGAGAAATAATCCACAGCAGAGTCGCCAGAAATCTGTTGGGCTCAAGACAAACTGTGCGTTGGCATGAATCCCACTTTTAGCTGTAGGATTCCAATGTCCTAAAATCAGATTGTAACTAACCAGATTTCTCTTGAGGGTAGGGTCAAGGTTTAATTAGATCAAGGTTCTTATGTCCCATTAGCCAAGCACTCATAGTTAATTATTCTTCTTAACACGTAAGAGAGAATTCTCGATTAAGGGTGAATAAATTCAAATATTATTATCTCAATTGTGAGGGAAAAATGGAGATAAACCCGATCAATAACCCATGGTTCCGTCGTCCCTGGTATACCATAGGTTTCAGTATATCAACACTAACAATCATTGACAGTAGTGTCCAGGGAATCTGATTAGTAGCCATGGGTTGCCTCCTCTTAGGGATCCCGAGTAGACTGAGATGGTTAGATGTGAGTTTTAATTTTATTGGGGTTTTGTGTTTACATCTATCAGAATACCAAGAAATTAATTTGATTGGGGATTTATAACTTCATTTAAAAGTTATATCATAGGTTTCAGTCTATTAATACTAACAATTATTGATCATAGTGTCCAGGGAATCTGATTAGCAGCCATGAGTCGCCTCCACTCAAGGATCCCGAGTTGACTAAGGTGGTTAGACATGAGTTTTAATTTTATTGGGTGTTGGGGTTTACATCTATCAAAATAACAAAAAAATTAATTTGATTTAGGATTTATAACTTCGTTTAAAAATTATCGAGAAGTTTGAATTGAAGCGAGTCTTATAACTTCTTCATAGAAGTAGCCCGGGTGTTTGAATTTTGGTCGAGACTTATGACTTTCATTGAAAGTAACTCGAAAAGTGGAACTTACAGCTTCTATTTGAAGTAGCCCACTCGTCGATCTTAAAACCTAGTCCTATAGGCTAAGCTGCATGTTAATTTGAATTTGATTGTTTAGGTTTTAGAGTCACTGAAATTTATTTAGCAATTTCCCTAAAAAAGTGGATCTTACTACTTCACTTAAAAGTTGTTCGGTAGCGAATCTTATAACCTAGCCCTATCAGCTAAGCTGTCCATTTATTTAAGTTGACAGGTCTTACAACTACCTTAGAAGTTGCATGTAGAATTAATTTGAAGTGGAACATACAACTCTATTTAAGAGTTGTCCGGTAGCAGGTCTTACAACCTACCTCTACAACAAAAGTGTTTGAGGGTTTAATTATTTTGGTAGGTCTTACAATTTTTTTTTGAAGGTTGTGTAAAAGTGAATCTTACAACCTAAACATTTAGATTAAAATGCCCGCTAATTTTTGTTTGAGTGGACATCAATTGTTTGTTAACATGACACTAAATTTCAATTTTTAGGCATTACTAACTCGGCAGTTACTGGCCCACAGTTATTATGTGACACTAGTGTATCTTGCTATAGTGTTTTGCTCTTTTAATTTTTAGTATTATAAATTGTACTAGTAGTTACTTTACAAATAGCTTATTCTACTTTATGTATGTAGCTTGGCATAGTACTTGTTCTTTTTCATGCTTTAACATTTATTTTGATATTAATTTAATTTTGATGCTAATGAATTTCATTTGCATGCTATAGGAGTTCGTACTATTTTGGAGTTTACTCTCTTGCACAAGAGAGTTGGAGAGTTTAAAAGAGCATTGGAGAGTTGTTGAGTGTTAATGTTGAGTTGGGGAGTTTAGAGAGCTGTTGTTTGTGACTTTAGAGAGTAATGTTTGAGAGTACAATGTTGAGTTGCACATGTTGACTAATAGAAATTGCTCTCTCTCTCTCTCTCTCTCTCTCTCTCTCTCTCTCTCTCTCATATTTTATTTAAACAAAAATCCTCACTTATTAAAGTGTGCCTCTCACCATTTTTAAATCATGCTCTAATTTAATCAATTAATCAATTTTTTATTAATTTAAAATTTAATTGACTGATTAAGCAATCAATCAATTGATAAAAAAGTATATTAAAATGGATTAATTAATATTAAATTAGATCACAGATGTAATTTAAAATTAATTGATTAATTATATTTAATTATTTAAAAGGAATTTTAATAGTTTTAAACTAATTATTAATTTAAAATTTAATTGACTGATTAAGCAATCAATCAATTGATAAAAAAGTACATTAAAATGGATTAATTAATATTAAATTAGATCACAGATTTAATTTAAAATTAATAGATTAATTATATTTAATTATTTAAAATGAATTTTAATAGTTTTAAACTAATTGATTAAATTAATTTTTATTTTTTATTTTAACAAATTAATTAGATTTTGATTTTATGTTTAAAATTCCAAATAGTTAATTAAATTAACCAACTAATTAATTTGATTTTAAAGAAATCGCTCTAAAATTTCTTATTGGTCATCTATTTTTTTCAATAAACTAGTCTCAATTGATTATTTAATTTAAAATAGTCTCTTATTAATCAAAATAGTCTCTTATTGATCAACTATTTTTTCAATAAACTAGTTTCAATTGATTATTTAATTTAAATTAATTAATTAATCATTTAAATTAGTTAGTTGCAATTAGCTAATTTTAATTAATTAACTTTAACTAAATCTTCATATCAATGAATTAATTTTGTAATTAATTATTTAATTGAATTAATTAATTAATCCAAAATAATAATCTCACATTAATTAATTTAATTAATCAATTAATACTCTGATGATTTTCTGGAATGATTTCGGCAGCCTCCCAGCATCTCCTACACTCGCGAGGAGGTAGGGACGACACTTGTCATTGTTTAAGTCTGCCCGGATCTAAGATCGACGGCACAGGATTTTTTTATTTTGTAAACTCATCTATCTAAATTAAAAATCAATGGTGTAGGTCTTTAAAAATTAAAACTATCAATCTAGATTAAAATCACGGCGCGGGTCTTCAAAAATTAAAACCATTTGCCCAGATCAAAGATTGATGGTGAGGGTCTTCGATTTGCATACTATGCCAAACTGCCGTTTATAAATATTATTTTATATATTTAATTATTTAATCGAAGATAGAGCATTGGAGTTAAGGATACATGAAGCCAGAGGCGTGTTATTGCCTTGAATTGAAGTATAAATTGTGCACGATGAAGCCAAGGAAGTTATGATTGAGCAGAATATAAATCGTATGACTGGGATCAATCCGACAATGTTCGGCGAGATCAAGAGCAAGGCTTGCACGTGGAATGAGAGCATTCGCACGTGAGGTGTTAATCGTGGATTGAATCAGATTTGGAGAGGGATGGTAAGCAAAGTCCTTATGGGAGACTGATTTAGCACGGACGCTTGGATGCGGGTTCGCAAACAAGAGGCTGGTGTGGACGACAAGCAGGCTTACAATCAGAAGGGAGCTAGGCTTGGTCGGGTACTTGCACTATAGATGGAGTGGCCAGACATGAGAGCAAGGGTCACACGATTACTCGCGTGTGTTGGCGCGATTAGAGGCGAAAGCTGCAGGGAGGTCACCAGTTGGATATATGGAATGAGATTTTAAAACTAAAATGAGTGCAAGTTTTCAATTTCTTCTGCGTGTATTTATGAACTAGATTGTCGAAGGAAAGTTATGATCACAAAGAGATGCTTCGTTTGATCATGAAACCGTGTGAAGTGGGGCCAGATCAAGGGAGGCATCAGAGGAGGTTTGTCAAGAAGAGATGTATCTCTCTTTTTTTTTTTAATTTAGTCAACACACATATAGGGCTATTCTGATTTATTATATACAGACCATAATTACATGCACATTTACGCAATATACAATATTTAACGTTGTAGATTATATATCTATAAACAAAGAAAGTATATGTGTTACTTGTATGTGAACATCTATTTTAATATACAAATACATATCAAATCAACTTTTAGTTGAATTTGATTACTTCGAGCAATACATTGTCAGGTCAAAAAAATTGATTTCAACTACAAAACGTATGCCATGATTTTAAGATTTGGACGTACTTATCAGTCCTATTTGTACATACGGAGAAAGCAGAACAAACCTGCAACAACACATTGAATGATTGAGGTTTTGTTTGGAGAGCGCACTTCAAGAATCCAACCCACAACTTCGGATATTTCCATATCTGATAAAAGCAGGAAAGAAAGCAATTAAATTTTAAGCTGATTCTAAATTAAAACGAAACGTAAGTGGTAATGAATCACCCCCTAGAATCAACTAGCTACCTGTTTGCTTACAAGCCGTGATAAAATTTCCATTACAAAATCCACCTACAAAATAAAAAATTAAGCTAAAGAAGATCAACAAGAATAGAAAAACGTTGAGACTATAAATTACTAGATAATCAAACATCAATTACAAGATAAATCTTTCTACATTAACAGTCAAACTTTTGTTGCAAGGAACCAATCTCCTACATTTACATTGTCTGGAACATAACCTAGTTTGAATCAGAAACATCATTAACTTGCATTCCAACAGAGCTTTGGCCAAATCAAAAATAGAAATTTGAGACATCCCGGGCTTTAAACAAACACTGAGACCCTCTCGAACAAAATTTTGCAAAGAATCAGACTTCAAGGACATCCTTTTGATTCCTCCATAGTAGCCATAACTGAATAGGAATTAAGAAAAAACTTGCAAACCTCACAAACACAAGACACCTTTACTCCAATAATTTTGTTAATATGATTCTCTCAACAATTTAAGCTTTACCATTAATCCTTTAATTTATCGTGGAAAGCATGAATAATTTACAAGAAATTAACATGAATATAAACTGAGAACTGTAGAAAGCAGACAAGGGTGGAGCTATAATGGGGGCATAAGGACAAGAGCCCATGCGAAATTTTTTAATACAAAATTTTAATATGATAAATTACTTATTAAAGCTCTAATGCAGTAATAACTTATAATTCTAGAGAGGACAAAACGTGAGGATGAATGTCTTCCCATCTAGAACACTTTGCTAAGAGATTCATTAAGCTGCCACCAAAATATGAGAGAATAAGAAATCCAAAATGTTAGATTGAGATGAAAATGTCAAACGTAAGTGCAATCATGTGGAGAATCATCATTTTTATGTATTAATCATATTAAATTTTAAGTAAAAATTTTGATATTAGATAATATTTTAATAAACAATAATTAAAATAAAACAAAATTATTAAGTTTATTTTAAAATAAATATAATATAACTTGGCCAAAATACCTTGAGATAGTGGTATTTTGGCCCTATGAGATAGTGGTCAATGTATGTTGGCCGTAAATATAATGTCTTCGGTATGTCACTGCTCCAATTTTGTCCACTATCTCATAGGGCCAAAATACCTTGGGGATAACTTCTCATTTCTCCTGTTGGCCAATGTCTTTTGTCTGTAGGGCCGCAGTTTTAGGAAAACCTTCTCACCCACATCAAACTGGATGTCTCTTCTATGTGCATTTGCCTACCTCTTCATGATATGTTATGCCCTCATTAAATGTTTCTTCAACTCCTCCAACACCCTATCCCTTTCCTCCAAGTGCTGGTCCACTGAAAATACAGGTGTGCTCCCCCTTCAAAAGTACACTAAGTGTGGTGGATCTCTTCCATAGAGCACCTTAAAAGGGGTCATCTGGGAAGCTAAATGGTACATGGTATTTTGGCCTATACTCGGCCATGCCAACCATTTGGCCTATATGCTTGGTGTTTCAAAAGCAAAACCCTTAAGTCTCCAAACTATGGTTGACTACCTCCGTTTGCCCGTCCATTTGGGGATGGTAGGCGGTGCTTCTCTTGAGAATAATTCCTTGTAACTTGAACAACTCCTTCCAAAAATAGCTCAGGAAAACTGTCTTGATCAGAAACTATCGACTCTGAAATCCCATGGAGTCTAACCACCTCCCTGATAAAAGCTGTCGCCACTTTCACTACGGTGTAGGGGTGTCGTAGGGGAGTGAAATGTGCATACTTACTAACCCTATCAACCACCACCATAATAACAGTAAGCCCCTCTGATCGTGGGAGGCCATCAAAGAAATCCATGGTCACTTCCTCCCATACTCTGTTTGGAAGTGACAAGGGTTGTAGTAATTCCCTCGGAGCCATAGCTATATACTTGTTTCTCTAACACACTTCACAACTCGCCACCATCTCTTGCACATCTTTATGCATTCCTTTTCAGTACAATTCAAAAGCAATTCTCATGTATGTCTTTTTTACTTCGAAATGGCCTCCAATGGCACTCCCATGAAACTATTGCAATAAATGGGGAATATGGATGGAATTTCGTGGCATTAGAAACCGTCCAAGGTATAACAGTCTCTCCCCCTCGAGGGCATAGCCTGGGTGGCTGCTCCTATCCTTCAATAGATCCATCCGGGTCTTCTTCAACTCTTCATCATGCACACTTTCTTCCTGGATTCCTCCACAATCCACCATGAGGGGTACTGAAATGGTTATCTCCAGGAGCTCTCCTGCACACTTGGATAAGGCATCAACTGCCTTATTCTCTAACCCTGGTCGGCACTGGATCTCGAAATCGTATCCCAATAGTTTAGACAGCAACCTCTGATGTTCCTCCATCACCATCCTTTGCTCCAACATGTATTTTAAGCTCCTTTGATCTATCCTGACGATGAAATGATGTTCGAGCTCTCATCCTTCTACTTGACCAATAAAATTGAACTTGAGAAAAGACTCACACTTGGTCTGATGATCCTAGCTTCCAACATCTCCTTAATCAGCTTTTCAATCTCGTCCTTCTGAATTTAGAGGCAGCACTAGGGCCGCACACTAATCAATGACACCCCCTCCTTCACAATGATTGCAGGCTCCTGCTCTCTGGGTGGTGGTAAGCCTTGAGGTAGCTGGAGAACCTCACTGAACTTTTGTATGAGTGATTGTACTGCCATGGGAATGTCTCCTTCTTCCCCGCCACTGACCCTCTTTAAGCGTTGCAACACCATCAAATATCCACCTCCTGTATGGTTCAGATCATGGATTTGAGAGATACTCTGGCCCTAAAAAGCCCTGCATCGCCCTGGATCACCATCCTCTTTCCTCCCACCATCCGTTCCATCCAAAGAGCACCCCAGTTGACCTGGTCACCCCCAAGGTCTGCAGTCATTTCATCCCCAGGATGACATCGGTACTTCCCAACTCCAACAACAACAACATCATCAAGCCTTTATCCCACTACGTGGGGTCGGCTACATGAATCCTTTTTCTCCATTGTGTCCTATTAAACGTCAAATTCTCGTTTAAATCTAATAAAGAAAGGTCGTTCCTAATGTTTCCTAACAAAGTCTTTTTAGGTCTGCCTCTACCTTTCTTAAAATAAGTCAAATCTAATACCTCTACTCTCCTAATCGGGTCATTGGAAGGCCGCCGTTTTATATGACCAAACCATCTAAGGCAACTCTCTCTAATCTTATCATCTACTGGAGCTACTCCAACCTTTTCACGTATATGCTCATTTCGTATCCTATCTCTAAGGGTAAAGCCACTCATCAAATTGAGCATCCTCATCTCTGCCACACTTAACATAATATTATTCTTCTCTTTTAATGGTCAACATTCAACACCATAAAGCATTGCAGGCCTCACTACCATCTTATAGAATTTTCCCTTAAGTTTGAGGGGTACTTTTCTATCACACAACAAGCCCGATGCATTCCTCCACTTCAACCATCCAACATGAATTCTGCTGATAATATCTCCATCAATTTCACCATCACTCTGAACAATAGATCCAAGATATCTAAAACATGTACTTTTATTAATGACTTGATCGCCCAAAGTCACAATTCCCTCACTAGGTCTATTACTACTAAAATTACACTCCATATATTCTGTTTTAGATCTACTCAAGCGAAAACCTTTAGTCTCTAATGTTGACCTCCATAATTCAGGTTTACTTTCAACTCCCTCTCTAGTCTTATCAACAAGAAGAATATCATCAGCAAAATGCATATACCAAGGTACATCCTCTTGCAAATGTCTAGTGAGAACATCCATGACTAAAGCTAAAAGATATGGGCTTAAGGCTGATCCGTCATGTAACCCAACTGAAATAGGAAAAATACTTGGTCAAACCACCTTGTGTTTGAACACAAGTAATAGCTCCTGCATACATATCTTTAATGATTTGAATATAAGCATTATTGACTCCTTTCTTTTCAAGAACTCTCCATAGCACTTCTCTTGGAACTTTATCATATGCTTTTTCTAAATCAATAAATATCATATGTAGATCCTCCTTATTTCCTCTATATTTTTCCATCAAACCTCTGAATAAATGTATGGCTTCCATAGTCGACCTACCCGGCATGAATCCAAATTGATTTTGAGAAACATTAGTATCACGCCGCAACCTATGCTCCATAACTCGCTCCCATAGTTTTAAAGTATGACACATTAACTTAATACCTCTATAATTCGCACAATCTTGAACATCACCTTTATTCTTAAAAATAGGAATTAACACACTCATTCTCCACTCATCTGGCATCTTCTTAGTCTTCAAAATAGTATTAAAAAGTTTAGTAAGCCATGAAATTCCTTCATCTCCTAAGCATTTCCACACCTCTATTGGAATATCATCAGGTCCAACAGCTTTTCCACCCTTCATTCTATTTAAAGCCTCTCTAACTTCAATTTTACTAATACGCCGATAAAAACAGAAATCTTTACTTTCATTTAGGGTGCTAAGGTCACTATAGTCAATCTTATTATCACACACTTCATTAAAAAGTTTAGCAAAATATCTCATCCACCTTTGTTGAATATCATCTTCTAAGAAAAGTATTTTTTGATCTTCATCCTTAATACACTTCACTTGAACTAAATCCTTACTACTCCTATCTCTTTGTTTGGCTAACTTATACATATATCTTTCTCCCTCTTTAGTATCTAATCTATTATATAAATCACTAAAAGCTAATGCCTTTGCATCGCATATTGCTTTCTTAGAATCCTTACGAGCCACTTTATATAATTCCCAATTATCAGAATTTTTAAAATTAAACCAATTTTTATAACAAAGCTTCTTATTTTTAATCTTTTCTTGCACATTAGGATTCCACCACCAACTATTTTTACTATTAGGAGCTTTTCCCTTAGATACTCCAAGCACATCTTTTGCAATATTCTTAATATCACTAGCCACTTTTTCCCACATAATATTAGCATCCTCATGCACAGACAAAATCTTAAGATCTAAAATCTTACTCACAAAAATATTTTGGTTAATATTCTTTAATCATTTACCTCTCTACCAACATGTCCATTTAAATCTCCTCCAATAAAAACTCTTTCTTCAAGAGGTATATTTTATATTAATTCTTCTGAGTCATTCCAAAAATTTAATTTAGAACTCATATCCAAACCTACTTGAGGAGCATAAGCACTTATAATATTAACAATCTTATCATCAACAACAATCTTTAAAGCTATAATTCTATCTCCAATTCTATTAATTTTTATAACATTATCCTTCAAACTCTTATCTATAATAACACCTACACCATTTCTAGTACGACTCCTACCCGAATACAAAAGTTTAAATCCTAAACTATCAATTTCCTTAGCCTTAAACTATCCAACCTATTTAGTTTCCAGAATGCACAAAATATTTATCTTCCTACGAATCATAATATCTATTAATTCCATTAATTTTTCTGTAAGGGAACCTATATTCCAAATTTCTATCCTAATTTTAGTTTCATGGACTAGTTTCTTTTCCCATATCCGTCCATGATGTGGGAACCCTTGCCTATTTAACACTACACCCGAGCGCCGGTACTTCCCAACTCCAAGAGAAGAAAATCCTCCCTCACCTATAACCCTTGAATAGTCAACACCACTCCCCTGCAAACTCCTCTACTCATTTCCACCTTCCCCGTGCCCATCATCACTCTATATCCTCTCGTGTCCACTAATTTCACCCCCAACAGATTTACGATGTAGCTAGGGATTAAATTATGGGTGGCGCCACTATCGATCAGCACAACTACCTCCCGATCAACTATTTCTCCCCTCACTTTTATGGTGTGATTCAGGGTGAATCTCACCACAGAGTTTTGAGAGACTTCTGCGACGTCCAGATGTAACTTCTCTTCCTCCTCCACTATCCCGCTCCTCAAAACTTCTCCTTTAATACGTCGCGCGAACCTCCCAGTGCAGCTCCTTTGGAGATAGAAAAGTAGTAACCCTGTAGGATCCCCCGGAGCTATTGCCTCGAGCCCCCCTCTCCAGATGTTTATTGTCTTTAACCAACTGCACCAACTCCATAGCCTCCCCCAAGTCGCACGGTCTCATCACTCTAACAGCTGCTCTGATCTCCAATTTGAGCCCCTTCATGAAGTTCCCCTCAAGCACGGTCTCAGAAAGACGATCCAGCCTGCTAGCTCGGTACTCAAATCGATCATGGTACTTTGTCACTATCTCCTCCTACATTAGGGCAAAGAACTGTTCGTAGAAATCTCCTCCCCTATTGGTTCGAAACCATTCTAGTAAACAGTCCTTGAACTCCCTCTAGCTTCGTATGGGTCGCCACGTGTCTCGCCATTGGTACCATGTCAGTGCATTCCCTTCCAAACACAGTCCTGCCACTGTCATCTTCTCCTCCTCAATAAACCCATTGATTGCAAAGCATCGCTACACCTTGTAGATCCATCCATGTGCGTCCTAGCCCTCAAAGATGGGCATCTTCAGTTTCCTCACCCTCAGGTCACCCCCGTTTCCCCTAACTCCTTCAAAACCTCCCATTCCTCAAAGAGGAAGTGCTACCCAGTGGTCACGATCTTCCCTCCGACGATCATACATGAACCCTTCCTCATATTTCCCTCTTCTACTTTCAAATTCAGTACCCCGGTGATAAAAATCATCCCTTCCCCTGTAAAACCCGAAAAATATCATTTTAGACCTCGCACGCTTTTCAGAGCGCCGCGACTAGTTTAAAGTTCGAATTCTATTTTATTTGCATTATAATCTCTCTCAGCATCATTTGCATCATAATCTGCATTTGCATCATCATTCCTGACATCACTAATGCAGGATCCGGCACTGGTGGCGTATTCTACACCCTAGGTTCACCTCTCTCAGCTAGTGCAACATTCTCAAGTTCTTCCAGTATTCGGCCAAGCAATATTGGCCCTCCACTAGTTCCCTCCGGAAAACTTTCGGCCATTACACCTGGTACAAAATTTAGATAATTATACTTTGGCACCAGAGTATGTATCAAACTCAAACCTGTACGCAAACACAAAAAGAATTGCTTTCTAATAGAAGGTCCAGCTAGGTTTTAAGTTAAACATTTATATTATCTCTAAGACACGGGCCACGCCTAGAAATTAGATTTCATCTTAGAAGACGAACCCCACCTATGCTCTATAAAATTTAAATCATTTCACCCAAATCATTATATCGATTACTGCTTCCGCAAGAACTTGCTAGACCTTTAAAACTTGCTCTGATACCACTTTTGTCATGCCCCACGTCTGCCCTACTTTAAACAACCGATGCAAAACGCAATAACAATGGTCGTCAATAACCTAATTTACTCAATTATATTTATTATAACATAAGAGCTAACTGCAAAACCAGATGAGAATGAAATCATAACAAACATCAATCATAAACGGAAACAATCAATATTTTATTTCCAAAAACCTTTTTTTATAGAGCATCGATCAAAAACAAAAACCGGCTAACCATCGGCTACTGTCCTTCAAAAACTGTGTTAAATTGGTCAAAATAACAAAATTTTCACTAACATAACCAGACCCTATTCTGGTTCACCCTTCTGCTTCCCTCTTCCTGCAACAACCAGAACAATCTAGTAAGAATAATACCCAGCAAGATATACATCTCTAATATAGTAGTCACATATAGACATATAAAACCTTCACGTGCATCAACAAGAGAATGTAAAACTAGGGTCAATTATCATTAAATAGGAATTATGCATAACAAGTCATAACATAACAAGTGAAGATACTGCTAGTACATATAAGGTTTATGCAGAGTTATGAAAATTTCATTCATTAGATTGTTTGTGTCCCATCTTAGGTCTAGAACTCTAGCATATAGTCTTTTAAGGTCGCAATGCCTCTTTAAGTCGCTCTACCTCTATCGCTCATAAACTTAATATCATACCAAGGTCGCATTGCCTCCACTGGGTTACACTACCCATCAGGGTCACATTACCCTTCATCTGCCTATCATTTGAGAAGACACCTTCCCAAACTGATTTGATCCTTGCATGTTCATATTTGGGTTATGTAACATTTTCCCATATATATAACTATGAAACTATGCATATGAATATAAATTAATATAACTATCGGTTGTATCAACATCTAAGCAGATATAAGCAACCAGAATTGAATTGTACATTGCAACAATATAGAACTAAATTACATATTACAAGAAGTTATATAAGCGAAGGGCTGCATGGAGCCATGGATCACAATATCAAGCTAATTCCAAAATGACTAGAATACGATGACATGGGTCAACCACTACTAATTCAACTGCATGTTTATTCTATAATTTGAAAACTGTAATTAAACACATATTTTACCTTTTTGATGCATTTATTCACTCAATCGGACCCCTCGTCTCCGCTTACGTGTATGAGGCACCTAAACCGACTCAATTCAATAATCAATGATTCATACAATTTACCATTATACTAATACAATTAAATATTTCCTAACCACACACCTTTCAATTCTCCCTTTGCATATAAAATTTGAGTTTTTCCCCAAGATTTTCCCCGCACAATGGTATCCTGTACGCAAACCAACTAATGATCCAAGTGTAATTTAAAATAGAAAGGAGTAGAAGTATATAGATAACTAAATAACTTCCTTATAATATCCTTTACTCCAAAATCTTCACATTTTTAACTAATCAACAACCCAAACTGCCATCACCTTCTCCTTCTCTTCTTCTTCTCGCTCTAATCAGTCCCTCATGTAACCACAACTTCCTACAGCAGCAACTTCACCTACAACAGCAATTTTTACCAACTGCAGCTTCCTACAGCAGGAAATTCATCTGCAGCAGCTACCTACAACAGCTATTTCACCAACAGCAGCTTTCTATAGCAGCTGCCTCACCAACAACAGCTTCCTACAACAGGAAATTCATCTACAGCGGCTATTTCACCAACAGCGGCTTCCTACAGCAGCTGCTTCACAAACAACAGCCTCCTACAGCAGGAAATTCATCTATAGCAGGTACCAAAAGCAGCTATAGGAGTCTTAAACAACAATTAGATAAAATTACACTAACAAATTAACACATACTTACCTTTTCCCTCAATCTTCTTCTCTACTCCTCTTCCTTTCAGAATAAAAATTCCATGCTAACACCCTCTATAGCAGCTGATTCCCTCCCTCCAGAATTCGGCCAGCCCCCTTTTCACGCCCAACAAGCTTGCGGTTCTGGATGGAATAGCTAAGGACTTCCACTAGGTAAAAAATGGAGTATGGTTTAAGTAAAGAGATGAGGAATTAATTAATCATCACCACACATTATTATCTCAGTTGCTGCATGCTGAGATTAGTAGAGTTTGCTATAAAGGCTATAGGACAAACTTTCAGAGGTGCTGAATTATTATAAGCATAACTTAGGATTTTATTTTTTTTATGTTAGAGGAAAATATGGGGTATAATTTGAGCAAAGTTTGTACCCTACTTTAAGGAGGTTGGGTATTACAACAACAACAACACAAACTCTATTTTCAAAATGATCATTGAAAAAAAAAAACAACACAAACTCTTTGGAGGTGAGTTCTTCAAATAGGAGGGGAAAGCATTTTTTTTTTTTAGGAGGGGAAAGCACATGTTTCACAAAATCAGCCTAAATATCACACCTAACTACAAACTCTGTTGCACCTAGAACTAGCTGAAAATTAAAATCGTATGAAAATCAAGCACAATTTGATGCATTTTTATCTACTTTCAATTTTTTTTTAAAATCAGGCTTCATATTATAAAGATTCATTATTCTGGAATTATTAGGAATTTGGTTCCAATGAATCCTTTTTCACCATTGTGTCTGGCTAAGAATCAAATTCTCATTTAAATATAAAAAATAATGGTCATTTCTAATATTTTATAACTAAGTCGTATACCTCTACCTTTCTTAACATAAGCCAGATCTATTACATCTACTTTCCTAACCGGGTCATCGGAAGGCCGCCATTTTATGTGACCAAACTATCTAAGGAGACTTTCTAATAGTATCTTCCACTGAAGCTACTCCAACCGATTCAAGTATATGCTCATTTCGTATTCAATCTCTAAGAGTAAAGCTACTCATCCACCTGACCATCCGCATCTTTGCAACACTTAACTTAATATTATGCTTCTGTTTTAAAGATCAACATACTGCACTGCAGGTCTCACAACCATCTTATAGAATTTCCCTTAAGTTTGAGGGAGACTTTTCTACCATACAACAAGTCTGATGCTTTCCTCCACTTCAACCATCCAACCTGAATTCTGCTTATAATATCCCCAACTATTTTACCAGCACTCTGAACAATAGACCCAAGATATCTAAAACGTTTACTCTTATAATGACTTGATCACCCAGTCACAAACCCTCCACTAGATGTATTACTACCAAAATTACACTCCATATATTCAGTTTTACATCTACTCAAATGAAAACCTTTAGACTATGAGGTTGACCTTCGTAATTCAAGTTTACCTTCAACTCCCTCTCTAGTCTTATCAATAAGAAGAATATCATCAGCAAAAAGTATACACCAGGGAACAACCTCTTGCAAATGTTAAAAAATCCAGTTTGGAGAAATTCTCTCTAACCATAAATAGGGGTTTGAAGCAATTTAGATCCCATCAGGAAGCCATTGAGTCAAACCCAAAGGGCACCATAAAGCGATAAAGGAGGATCATTATTTAACAAAGTAGAAGTCAAGTAAGACTGGAAGGCACGTTCACCTAAGCAAGAAGCTGCTTATAACATAACAGTATGAAAGTTGCACGATCCATATAAATTTTGCTTAGCTGGGAAAAATTTAACTTTGGTGAATTATTTAATTTCATTTCTTGCAACAGATTATGTGTAACTATTGAATTTCTTATTGAAAAATTCATGAATCATCATTAAAGAGTTTCTCGTTCCACAACATATGGTACCTCTTATATCCCATTATCAACAATAATCATAATATCAACCATAATAATAACATCAAAAATATAAGATCAATATGACTTTTTTTTTCTGAGGATTGCAAATTGCATTAAACAATAAAAGAAAAATCCTAGTACAAGCAGAAACTAAAAACAACTAAGAATGTTATCTTACCTAACAAATGGTAGGTAACAATTATGGAAAAGCAAAAACCTAAGAAAAAAATATTTGCAAAAATGAAAATATCATAACAAAGACAAAATTCACTACTCCTCATTTTGAGCCAATTGGGATGATGGGGAAACCAAATATTAGACAACCCAAAAGGTTGGTTAGTATCCTAGGGATCCCAAATAGGAAAAATGAAAAAATAGTAAGAATCTTAAACTCCATTGCTCTAATCTCATTATGCAAATAATGCAAAAAATAAAAAAACAATAATGCCAAGTAGCCTCATGATGTAGACAGGGGGGGGGGGGTCAACTCAAGCCCAAAATAAATTGATTTTTGGCTTTTCCCCGAGTCTACAAGCTTAATAAAATTTGGAGCTGGGAATTTAGCTCATTTTATGAGCTTTGTTTTAGTTCATTTATTGAACTAAAGGTTAGCTCATTATTAGCTAGGTTTTAGTTCATTAATTGTCTTATTTATGTAACTTTTATTTATAGTTTTAAAAATTGAGTTTGTCCCTTGGAATTCCAAAATGGCTTTCGGAATCCCAATGTTAGTTGTTTTCCGTGCTTGGTCATTGGTTCCCCACGGATGGCTCTTGGTTTCCCGTGGATGGCTCTTGGAATTCCGTTGCCTTGGCTCCTTGGTTTCTAGCGGCTGCCTCTTCGGTTCCTGGTGGGTTGTTTCCCGTGAATGAATGGGGGCTTTTCTGTGGCTTTGGTACTCGTTCCAAGGAAGTGCCTGTTTGCTTTCATATTCCCTATTTAAATAAGCTTTTAAATTAATGTTGCTGGCTATTTATATTCTCCTCTCATGCCTATAGTATAGGAGTTGTTTGTAATGTTTTAGATATGTTATGTGATGCGATTTTTGGAAATGTAAACCTGCGGGTTTCATGGAAAAGCTTGCGAGCTTTGTCTGTCTTCTTTCTCATCCCCTTCGGAAATCTTGCGAGCTCTTTCCAACCTTTCGTCTTGGCTTCTAACCTCTTTCGTCTCTCCGCAAGTGCCACTCTACCTGTATCCCTCTTCTCTAAGTGAAGCAATTTTAGGGTGTCTTATTTGAGTCAAGTTTGTTTGAGTCAAAGTTTGTAAGTCTTTCATTTTTATAATATTAAAGTTTGTTTTAAGTATTTTATGTCTTTATTTTGTATCTAGAAAGGTCGTTCTTTTTGTGATCAAAAAATATAGGGTCCCCTATATTTTTTGCTCGCATCACCTCAGCATATTCTATTACAGCATTCCCCAGAGATAATAAATTTAATTTGTTATTATCTCTAAATGAATCTTTGACATCAGATGCTGAATTAAGACTTTTGACATCCGTCCTCTTGGATGTTGATACGGTCCTATTATTCTTGAATTGAACATGCATCCAAGGACCATAAAAAAAAATCATTATATGATTATAAAGGTCCATTATCAATATTTTCCAGGACTTTCCTGACTGAATACGAAGCAGGAAAGTGGCAATTACCAATTTTTACACCTTGTCCATCAGGACATGAGTCCTTATGCCCAATCATGCCACACTTGAAATATAAGGTAGAGATATTTTCATACTCAAATTTTTGAAAAAATTTCCCATATTTACCTTCTATTCATATTCCATGTGATAACTTAGAATTTAACTTGAATCAAACACAAGCTCTAGCAAATTCCCTTCTATCGCACTTGAACATGTTGCCTCTAATAACAAAGTGTTTCTTTTACTTGAAACAATCTTTGTCACATTAACTTCATCCCAACATTGTAATGACAAATGAGAAAAATAAATCCAAATCGGTGAAGATAAAACCTTCCAAAGATAGAGGAGAAAATTTGGTGTCTATTCATCCATACCAATTATGAATCCACCAACATACCAAGGGCCTCCACTTAAAACTTCCTCAATGGCATCAGACGATTGAAAGGAACACAAGATCCAATCTAATCCAAGAGATGATAAATGAAAACCGCCAAATTTACACCATTGACGCCTCAACTCAATACTACAATGGGAAAAAAGTAAATTTTTACAAAGAATCTTAACAACATTCCCATCCCACACTTTCAGATTTTGAATCCAAAGAAATTACAGTAATATGTTGTGTTTTGGCCCAAACATTTCCCTCCTTCAAATCAGAATTGGGTAAACTATTACAGAAACAAAGGAATTCTTTATGTTATTTTCAAGCAAACAATCTGAAGTATCATTCTCATCTTTAGATAGAACATAAGACATGCAAAAACTCATGATTTTATCATCAACCAAATGATTAAAAAACCGATTAACTTTCAAATTAAACCCAGAAGAATACGTGGCTTCAAGATCGTTTGGTTTTGGAACAAATACCAAATTGCACAACATAACAGACTCTGGAATACGACAAAAAGACTCTGAATTTTAAACTCACTATAATAACATTATTTAAAGTTTTAAATAGATCATGCAATTGATGCCTATAAACAAGAAATGAAAAATGTTATTCCTTAAGTTCATGTCTCATATCAACTCTAGTAGTTTTGTTGTCGCAACAATGCTTCGCCAAAATATTTGAGAAAGTTCCATGATTTTGTCTTAGTAAGTTCCACTTTTTGGGAATCAAATAAATTGTTCTTTTCAAAGAATTTTTCTAAGTCATCTATCCAGTATAAATATATTATAGGATTGTCCCATTAAATATCATAATATAACTTCAAACCCCATTGTAGTTAAGTTGAAAATATTTCTAATCAAACTTAGAAATATTTCATTTAAATTATATATTTTAGGATATTTTTAATTAACACAAATATTATATCCACCGGCGGTTCCAATTACTAACCCTAACCAAGATTTGACCAGGATTTCCTTGGCCGAATCTAAGGGAAAGGAGATCGGACGGAAGGGGTTCAACAAGGAGAGTTTCATCCATCAAGAGCCACCTCCTAGGGCTTCAATAAAGAGTGGATCAAGGTTTCCATAAGAGGAGACAACAAGGAGGAAATTGTGTAGTGGAGGTGGTGGAGTGGCCGACCATTATGGGAGGCATTTCGAGCAAGGGGAGTGGGTAATCAGAGATAGAGGGGGTCAAGCTGAATCATGGAATCTTGTCATGCAAGAACAGATGGAAGAAAGGTTTATGTCATGTTTGAGAATACTGTAGTTTTCTTTTTTTGAGGGATCCTAGTGGCGTCTAGGGTTTCGGAGAGAAGGTCCTTCTCTCGAAAAGGACCATTGTATCTTGCTTTGTTAGTATTTGATTTTCTATAAATATAAATCTGTTTTTGTGTTGAATCTCATGGAGTGTTGCTGTTTTTGATAACAAAGCGCATCACAATGATTTGGCAATGTCTCCCTCTACCACAAGTGCCACAAATGAAGAGGAGATGCCAAAACCACTGAATGCCATCTGATAGAGAAGGATCAAAGTAGGGTAGTCATAGAACCACAAAAGGCCATAAAGAAAGCCATGAGAGATGGTCGCCACAAAATTCATTGATGGAGGCCAAGTCATCAAAACAGGAAGCTGAGGAACAAGCACCAAAACCCAATAGCTGGAGCAGGAAGCAACAAAGACATTACACGCTCTGCATCAAATGAAATAAATTATTTGTTGATTCCCGTTGATGCGTGGCCTTCTGACTATGAGAAGCAATGATAGACCTGTTACCATGAGAGCCACACGACAGTGAAAGAAGCATGATTCTTCAGGTTGACTAAGCCAAAACAAATAGCTAGAAGTTTCCAACATTAAATTTCATTTATGTACCTCTGCAAAAGATGAAATTGATGCTTGCCCCTCTTTGTTGTATTTTCAACCATTTGTTCAATAGAACTCAGTTTCTGGTTTCATTATATTTGAACGTAGAACAATGACCTGTTTAAATGGATGCCGTCATTATTTATCAACACTACCAAGTTGTAGATCAGAGTAGACCCCATCATTGATTAAGCTTAATACATTAATCAAGACAAATGAAACAGTTTGTCACTTCAAATATACAAGCATAAGATACCTACCTAAGCCAAATGTTAGCAACCTTTTTGACAACTAGATATGTTAATTGAACATGTTTGTCATCCATGGATGCATGTCCACTTCAGCAAATTCTGTTGGGAAAGAATATTAATGGCTAGTTCCGCCTCACTCATACCCATAGATCAGAGCAATGCTCAGATATTGAAGTTTCATCCTCATTCTTGGAATTTTGATTTGTTAGCTTACACGCCTAAACAATATAGTTTTAACTTGGATAATTTTACAAATCTAATTATAAGAAAATGAAACCAAAAAAACGAACCCTAAAACCATAATTTACTTCAGACTCTCTAAAATCTTTAGGACTTAGGCTAGGCCAAACCGGATCTCAGTGTCCAAGTAGATCAATATAAAACTTTATACAAGAGGTCCTGAAACCATAAAAATTTGCCTTAAGAAAAAGAAAGAAGAAAATCATTTCAAAAATATAGGAGAATTTATGGAGCAGGAAAGAAAACAAAAAAAATCAAGTAATGTCAACATTCGCAGATATCTATGGAGACAAATGTAAGAGATAGCTTAACGACTATTAAGTAATTTTGATACCACTTTCTCTGACTACAATAAAATCAAAAAAAAAAAAAGTGCACCATGTTAGGAAAGCAACAAGTTTAATCAAATTAAAATTCGCATGCCCTTAGTATACTTTCCATTTGCGAGTTAGTAAAAGTAAACAAAAAGGCTACCAAATGCTTACCAAACCAGGGAAAACACCAATTGCTTGTATGACAGTACGCATAAACAACAAAGGAAGAGGAATCTGTTCAACCTGGAAAATGAAAAAACACCTCACAAAATAATAATCAGCTTAATAACACAAAGGCCAGATAGGTACATGAGATCTCCAAACCATACCAATTGATTCAAAACCTTTGCTAAAACTTGTTGAGTGAACACAAGCCGCTGCTCAAAGCATGCAGAACAAGCATCCATAATCTGTGAAGCAAAGTTACAAGAGCTATTGAAAAATAAAAAGTAAACAGAAGAATTTCCTTTTGCAAGAGCTATTGAGTAAATGAAGAGTAAAACTGAAGAACTGTACCTTTTTCAAAGGTACCCCATCTTTCTCAGAATCAATACCATGAATAGAAATTAGAATTTCAGCAGGGGTCAGTGAATCACCAGATTGAGTTGAACCCTGAAAAGTTAAAATTAAAGCACATCACTATAAAGATATAATAATATGTGATTGAAGTATAATTGGTATGCAATTGAAACCAAGAAGATGTAAAAGGCTTTAGAGGAAGTGCTGATAAAATAAAATCGCAAAACCACGGAACTCGGGAAGAATATTTTCCATCATTCACAATTTTCTTTTATAATAGCCAGACATGAAACTGCTAATTTCTTTCCTCCAGTATCCTCTCAACAACAAGAGGTTCTAGTTATGACATTGCTTTACACCAAAAGCCTAGCCTGCTCCCCAATCAAAAATAAAACTCAGAAAGCAACTTCAATAACAATGAAAATTATGTTACTCCAACTCAATCTAGCGTTCCTACATAAAACATCTCCTAACAACAATCCCTCACTCAAATGTAGAAGCATATGATCGATTATCCACAGCTCCACAAATAACAGAAACTTAAAAATAGCCAGGATCATCAAGTGTTTTGAGACATAAGCCAAATATTTGATGGGATAAAGTCAACATTTTATATGGGAAGGAATTTATTTTGTAACCTAAAACTACCATATAAATTTTCTACTGATGGTGGGCTATTCTAATCACAGAGAAACACTACCTTTATCTTCCAACGCACCGTATGCCTCAAAAAAGTAACTATCCATCTATGATGTATCAATACTTTGTAATAATGAAGTCTATCATGTCAAATATAAGCAAGACACATGCATTTGCCAGAAATGCGCCAGACACACCATCTCTAAAAAAAAAATTAACAAGCACGCATATCCACATGTGCCTTAAATAATAATAATAAATAAAGTATATTACATAAATAACTTTCAGTTAAGCTATTTTTTTTCTCTTTTATTTTAAAGTATATTACTTATGAACTTAACAGGTGCTTAATTTTAATTTTTATTTTCTTATTCTGCTCTAATTACCTATGATTTTTCTAATGTTTTTTTTTTTTTGTGCAAAATAATCAATTTTCTCATCTTCAAACCAACAATCTAAGCTATCATGTAACTATTTTTTCTTCAATTGAATTTAAGTTATTTAATAAATTAAAGATATTTCTTATTTTATGATAATATTTATTTAAAAAATGTAATTACTATATAATTCTCTTAACTTTTAAGTTATCATATCATAATGACGTTGATGTAGGTAGGGGGGGGGGGGGGGGAAAGGTAAGGGGGGTCAAAGCAATCCTAAATTTGATGACTCCTCTAGCATTAACTCGTCTAGTAAAAAAAATAAGCCATTATGAGCTGATTTTAGTTCATTTTATTGAACCTAAAATACCCATATTCAAAATTATTTTTCTTCTTTCCCCTTTTTCTTCTCATTTCCTTTGCCCTTCCCTTCCCATTTTCTTCTTGTCTCTTGATTCCATGCTGTATAATGGGGCTGAAATTCTATGCTGAGAATTCAATTGGAAATTATTAATTTCCTTGGGAATTAACCAGTCTTTTCCCGAGCATGCGTTTTTCCCGATGCTTTGCCTGCTTTGGATTGACGGGCTGTTTGCTTATGGCTCCTGTGCCGTGATTAACCATTCTATTCTTCAGAATTAATAAAGCTGTTTCGAAAATGGATTACTGTGCTGCTTTGAAAGTTTCGCCTGATTGCTGCTGCTTGTCCGGAGCGCTGGGTTGTTTCCGAAAAAGAAGCTATTTGGAAATCCTTGGAACATAAAGCTTGGGATGAGTGGATTCAAAAGGTGGCTTTGGCATCCTTTCTTGCCATAAAATGAGGTTGAGTGTGTGTTAAGAAAAAAAAGTGATAATGTGATTGGGACAAAAACCTGTGAAGGTTTTTGGCTTGGAAATCCCGCGCTCTTTCCACCCTTCTCTTTCTCCCCTCCTGGAAATCCTCGGACTCTTTCCAACCTTTCGTCTGGCTTCTAACCTCTTTCTTCTATCCGCAAGTGCCATTCCATTTTATCCTTCTTACTCAATAACAAGATAGCTAGCATTAAGCTGTAAATCAGTAACTCCTATAATAAAAATGGTCAATCAGACTAATACTCAAAAAACGAAAAAAAATGACCCCTCCAAAGATCACAAACAACATAGACCTAACAACAGTGCAAAGCAAACAACCATCAATCAAAACAAAGCCCACATCAACTATATCAAAAAAAAAAAAAAAAAAACAAAAACAAACCAATCAAACAACACAAAAAAACAACAAATCAAAATCCTAAAAACCCAGCCAAACATAAAAAAAAGCAATACATATAATGAACAAAAACAACAAAAGACCCCCCCCACCCCCCCCACCTACACTAAATCAACACAATCAATAAAATAAACCAAAACCACCCCACCCCACCCACACCACCTCCAACCAAGCACCCAAAATAAAACTCCAAAAACTCCAAAGCCCATCCCCACCACCGAAAAAGTAGACAAAAAGGAGCTTAAACACGAAATTCATAGAATATAGAAATCAACTTCACTAAAAAATAGCTGACAGATAAGCTATAGGTCTAAATACTCCATTTCAATTGCTATACAGAACCTTATTCTCAAGGTAATAAATAAGAGATCAGAAAAATAATAATGGTGGAGACTGAAAACTTTAAGAAGTGATGATTTGAACCATAACCAAAAAAAATTCTTAAAATGCAACCGTAACAACGATCCCACCTAAACTACATACCCCTATACCCAAGCATTATTGAAAAAACTTAATTGTAAAACCATCCGGACCTAGCCATAGATTTCAACATTCCATATCCATGAACTATATCCCCCGATCCTCCTATTAAATCCCTCTCCTTTAGAAATGCAGCATTAGCGGACTCAAAACTCGGGCTATTTCCAAATTAGTAGATAGGCACTTACAACTATCACTCACAAATGAAACAAATGGTTATGAAAGTGCTCATCACCGTCCAAATTAGCACCCTAAAACTAAACAAGAGCCTAAAAAAAACTAATAATACATCCTCTAGGTAGGACCATTAGCAAAGAGTAGATTTATCAAACTGCTAAAATATATGCACAAATCAATTGACCAATGCATGCATCTCAATATAGGTTATTTCACACTTCAAATAAAAGTTTGTTAGAAGACCACCTTATAATTTCCCAAACAGCTTCATTCACTTTGGCTTATGTTAATATTAAATAGGCAATCTTTAGTATCTCAGAAGCAAATTGGAAAATATATACACATGCAAAATGGCAATCATCAAACTGGCTCACTCTAATTACTCCAATCATAGTATCTCACCTAATGATCTTAAGCAATCAGATATATCGTACGTTTCTACAAGCATTTGCTCAACACGTAACTCCCTATTTATCGCTTAAGAATGCTTTTAAGCATGACAGCATAATAAAATAGAAAAAAAAATACAATATATACAAAAAAACAAAAGCAATCTAACATAGAGTTCATAAAAGTCGCACTTCAAGGAGACATAAAAAGTCTCATGGGCAAATGCATGTTAAAAGATAGCTCAATACCACAAAAAGTCACCCCAATTTTAGAAAAATATGAAGTTGGCACCATCGACCACATGGCCTAGTCTTGTTAATAGAAAAGGATCAGTAAAGAGTTCTGCTAAGTGTATGACAATAAATAAAAACTAAATGATTAAAATAACACGATAATTAAAACAATAAACAGATACCAACAATTGACCATGATATTCAGTTAATTAGTACTCACAAAGAATAAAACTTT